>NC_061107.1:0-22500 GCF_015104395.2 Macrobrachium nipponense
TATCTATATCAAATTTAAGATAAAAATTATTTCCTAGCATATCTGCATAAAATTTAAGATAAAAATGATTTCCTAGCATATCTGTATAAAATTTAAGATAAAAATTATTTCTTAGCATATCTATAAAAATTTAGATAAAAAGGATTTCCTATCATATCCGACCAAGTGTCGCCTTGTCAAAACGGAATATAATGCAAATTGGCTGAAACCATTCTTGTATATTTCAAGAACATTCCTCTTTCCTATGATGGATATAATTTTCTCAATAGGGCCTTCTTCTTCTTCTTCTTCTTCTTCTTCTTCTTCTTCCCACGGCCTAAAAAACAGTCATAAATTACCTCTTGGATCTGTCTTTCCCATTAATTTCCATTCAGGAGAATTCTCAGTCCTTTCTTAACCACTTTCTTGAACCACAACATCTCGGGGACTTCTTTGCAGCCTCCCTTCGACCCCTAGCTGCAAACTGATTTCATTACCTTTACTGTAATTCCGTTCATATCCTCTTTCGTCCATCTGACTTGCCACTATCCCATTTCATTTGCTTCATGGGTCCGCCCCACACCCGTGTTACGCCTTTCAAACCTCTTTTACTATCAATTTAGTGCTGAATGACCGTAGAGGTCCCAGCGTCAGACCTTTTGGCTGAATGTTATATCCATTCCATTTCCAAACATTTACTCCAATGGTCTGCCAAAGGCTCATGCTAATTCCTGCAGTCGTCTTTCTGTTGGACTTCTAAAATAGGGAAATGTACTTAAAACAAAATAGCTAGACCCTCAAATTCTTCAGAATAAGACCGTATTCGTTTAGTTTCTATTGCCAGCAACTTTTGCGAAATCTCCCCTGAAAGTATATAGGTTTTACACGACAGAAGAAAAGGAGTCATCTTGCATCCCTTCTTAATACTATCTTAACCTTTCCTCAAGATTTCGGAGAATTCCAAATGCATTTGATAATGTCCGAAATAGGGTTCTGTCAGTCAGCATCAAGGGATCTCTGTGTATTCATTACTAGCTTTTAGTTTTCTGTAAAAGGAAACTATTGAGGTGAGATGGCTTTGTCTGTACGTTCGTCTGCCCTCATATCTTAAAAACTACAGAAGCTAGAGGGCTGCAAATTGGTATGTTGATCATCCACCCTCTAGTCATCAGACATACCAAATTGCAGCCCTCTAGCCTCGGTAGGTTAAATTTAGCCATGATTTACAGAACAAAGTGGTAAAGAAAAATACCATTTCTTATTCAAAGTCAATAAATTCATAATTTGTTACAATACCACTGAGACATTTCGATAAACGAATAATCATTGCTGACATATGGCAACGCAACGTGGAAATGAAATAAAAGTATTTTTTACCTTCCATACAAAAATCTAATATAACTGACGAGAGTGAGAGAACAAAGTAAAAAAATATCACTTTATGGGATGAAGGAATATAATTCGTTTCCTACCCAGAGAGACTTTTCGAAAAATAGATCAATAATGCTGATCTACGACAAAGCAACGATGTAATACAATAAATAAAGCTTCACATACCATACAGGAAAGTGTAATAGGTGCTGAGAGCGGTCCTTCCCAAAATACAATCGAAGCGTTACGCAATGCCTGAGAATGAACTCACCATCTCTCCCGAATCCACCATCAGAAAAGAGGGTGGAGGGGGGGGGGGGGGGGGGGGGGGGGGGGGGGGGGGGGGGGGGGGGGGGGGGGGGGGGGGGGGGGGGGCTGGGGGGGGGGGGGGGGGGGGGGGGGTTGGGGGGCGTTCGCCGCTATTTATAGGTCCTTTTTGTCTCAACCAGAAGAGAAATTAACGATCTTATTATTGGCCCGGAATGCCATAAACGTCCAACAACTCAGTTTATCCCTGACGGAAAACTGTCCGGTGAAATAATACTTAGTTCCCGGAGTGAGAGAAGTACAGGAAATTCTTGTGAATGGAAGCTACGTCATCTGACAGTTGCCACTTTACCTTCATCATGTTTATTTACATTTTTATCATATTTTTCATTCCTGTTTTCATCTGCCGAGTCTTTGCATTATTACCTAGCTCGTACATTTCCCATTTCTAGGGTTTTCTTAGACATTGCTAACCGAATATACAAACCAAACTCAGAACATGAACAGTGGGATAGAAGAAGTAAATACAAAAAAAAAAGAACAAATCATCGTACATCATGCCCAGTGGCTGGAAAACACAATAAACAGGACAGAAACTTGGCAATAAGTGCCACTAAGAAGTTCTCAAATGAAGGAAACTAAGATATATATATCAGATGTAGCCTAAAGTGCCATATGCTTCAACAGTTGTTTGCATATTAATTGACTTTTCCTTCCCAAATTTTACTGGAGAAAAAGCAATATATATATATATATATATATATATATATATATATATATATATATATATATATATATATATATATATATATATACGTTAATGAATGAGGCATAATATATTATACTCTTTGAGAGTAATGTTAAGTGATGAAATTTAATATAAATACTTTTTTAAACCCATTTGAAAAGTGTGTGTGTGTGCGTGTGTGTGTGTGTATTTATACATATACACACTCAAAATACTTACATATAGTAAAAAATATACTATAAGTAAATATTTTGAGTGTGTAAGTATTCAGTTTCATCACTTCACATTAAACCCCAAGTTTTTTCTTTTTTATTATTATTATCATGCCTCGGGCCGAAATGTTTTTCAAAGCCTTTCCTGATTTTTTTTATAGCGTGTAAACTGTACCCACTATGGCTGATGAATTTCATTCAGTTCCCGGTTGTATTTCAATGTCTGTGGGAAATAAAATGCCTGTACCAATTTAAACCCTGTGGCTTTGAAGAATTTTTTTTTTTAATACTGCATTTTAGGCAAATTGTGTATTATCGGAATGTGTAGTATTAAGTAAAGCATAACTCATTTTGCTACACACACAGAAACAAAAATAAAATATATACCTGTTTGTCGGCACTGCGTCCGATGTTGTGACAGTAACTTTGAATTATTTTGAATCACTTGCCACTATGGTAAACTCTTATTGTAATGAAATATTGGTAATATTTGGCAAGTATATCATTTAGAATTTTGATAAGCATAAACAAATTTAATTCTCTCTCTCTCTCTCTCTCTCTCTCTCTCTCTCTCTCTCTCTCTCTCTCTCTCTCTCTTTATATATGTGTTGTCTCTTTTGGCATTATTCTTTAGCATGAGACAGTAAAATTATCTTGTTTTTATTTTGATGGTACGGTGTTCCTTTTCTCTCTCTCTCTCTCTCTCTCTCTCTCTCTCTCTCTCTCTCTCTCCATCCCAGACCATCCAAAATTGAAGATGCAAAATATACCGGAATATGCATTAGTAATTCTCTGGTAAACATTAGAGGTGCCTCACACTGAGGGACCTGGGGCAACCCGAATGAGCTGTAAGCTCTCTCTCTCTCTCTCTCTCTCTCTCTCTCTCTCTCTCTCTCTCTCTCTGCTGACCAGGCCCCTGGAACTAAAAGGTCCTATGAAAACCCTCCTATATCAAATAATGAATCCAGCGACACATGCAATAAACTCTATTTCCAGGATTCCCTTTCATTTCCAGGACCTTCCATTACCACCGGCTGTGTTCCAGAACGCGTCTGGATTCATCTCCATGCAGAAGCTGACTCCCAGTTGTTAATCAGATTAGTTCCGACATCCATTTTTGCATTACAAATCTGCCTTCGTGTTCTTTCGCGAGCAAATATGCCCTATGCATTGTTTCCGTTGCAGCCTCTGGAAACGGTTATAGGTTTGGCGAGTATGTATGTATTTATGTATGTATGTATTTATGTATGTCATCCAGTATCGAGCTAAATTACATTATTCTTCCAACTCTCAATTGAATATACTATGTACCTGTCAAGCTCTCTCTCTCTCTCTCTCTCTCTCTCTCTCTCTCTCTCTCTCTCTCTCTCTCTCTCTCTCTCTCTCTAAGTAAATAATTTGGAACAGAAATATACTATGATATTAAACGCATCCTGACCAAAACGCCTGAGATATATTACTACTGAAATGATGACAAATCGTTTGGGTAAACCGATTGTAAAAAGATTCATTAATACTTTTAGCGAACATTACAATATTTTAAATATTTTAACCCGTGACTCTGCCTGCGCGTGAGAACTCCCATTAACTATTATCTGGTTGTGCCTGTTCCGTAATTATTCAACACCAGGGACTGGTAACTCGAGACGACCAAGATTAATTACTATCCAAAATCAGAGCGACAATACACGGAGCTCTGGTCTCCTAACAATACAAACTATTATGTCTCAGTTCGTAGTGAGGCTCTTATGAATGAGCGTGGCTAGGCTTGATCCCATTAAGGCTGGATTTGGTACGCTGATTTATTTGTATATATATATATATATATATATATATATATATATATATATATATATATATATATATATACATATCATATATATATATATATATATATATATATATATATATATATATATATATATATCACCAGTCATCACTAACGAATAACCGATGTGATCTTTCATCTTTTATGGGGATTGTCCCTAATTCCCTTTTATCCCAGTCCCCCATTTTCCCAATCCCCATTTTATCCAATCCACCCTTTCCCCAATCCATAATTTTTAATTTTTTCCCCGATTCCCTATTTTATCCAATCCTTCTTTTTCACAATCCATCCTTTTCTCTCCTTCTTCCTCAATCCTCCCTTTGCTAATCCCCCCTTTCCCAATCAATCTTTTTTCTCAATCCCATTTTTTTCTCAATCTCCCTTTTTTTCCAAATCTCCCCCCCCCCCCCCCCCCCCCCCCCCCCCCCCCCCCCCCCCCCCCCCCAATCCCCCCCCCCCCCCCCCCCCCCCCCCCCCCCCCCCCCCCCCCCCGCCCCAATCCATCACAAACCCCCTCTTTCATTGTCTGAATGGATATCCTTCGATTTGAAAAGACTTTCTATAGGGCCATTTGATTAATATATTGAATTCCTTTAAAAGTACAAGTTCATTCATGTTAAAATCTGTAACTATAGCTGGTTCACTTAAGGTAGATTCTAGGATGAGCCGTATGCTTACGAGACGTTTGTTTGGCGGGCGCTGATTGGCTGGCACCGGGAGGTAGGCAGCTCCCAGCCAATCAGCGCCCGCCAAACAAACGTCTCGTAGGGATAGGGCTCACCCAAGAATCTACCTTAAGTGAATCAATTATAGTCATTCCAGTTAAAATTATATAATTAGTCATTCCATTTAAAATCTATAAGTAGTCATTCCAGTTAAAATCTACTTATAAGTAGTCTTTTCAGTTAAAACCTATAATTAGTCATTTCAGTTAAAACCTATAAGTAGGCACTCCATTCAAAATCTATAACTAGTTACTCCAGTTATAACTCATAAATAGTCATTCCAATTGAAATCTATAACCAGCCACTCCAGTTAAAATCTATAACAAGTCATTCTAGTTCAAATTTCTAACTACTCAATCCATTTAAACTCTATAACTAGTCGTTCCAGTTAAAATCTATTACTAGTCATTCCAGTTAAAACCTATAATTAGTCATTCCAGTTAAACACTATAACTAGTCATTCCAGTTAAAATTCATAACTAGTCATTCCAGGTAAACTCTATAACTAGTCATTCAAATTAAAATATATAACTAGTCATTCCAGTTCAAAACTATAACTAGCCATTCCAGTTAAAATCTATAACTATTCATTCAGGTTATCATTCCAGTCAAAATCTATAACATTCATTCCAGTTAAAATCCATAAATAGTCATTCCAGTTAAAATCTTTAACTAGTCACTCCAGATTTAAAACCTATTATTAGTGAATCCAGTTAAAACCTATAAACAGTCAATCTAGTTCATATCTATAACTACTCATTCCAATTAAAATCTATAACTAGTCATTCCAGTTAAAACCTATAACCAGTCATTCCAGTTAAAATCTATAACGAATCATTCCAGTTAAAATCTATAGCCAGTCATTCCAGTTAAAATCTATAACTAGTCATTCCACTTTGTACATCAAAATCTCACACATAATTTCCATCAGTAACTTTCGACTACTTGAGGGAAATGTTTTCGGATTTTTATTTATTTATTTATTTATTTATTTATTTATTTATTATTTATTTATTTATTTATTTATTTATTTTACCATTCGACCAAACGCACCGAAACACTGTTGTCGTTGAAAGGAGTTTTCAATGGCGATTTCCCTGTCTTTATTAATCTTCCTCGAGAGAGGAGAAACTTATTCGAAGTTTTAAAACTTCATCCAAAACGTCGAAGTCCGAGTTACGAAGAATAATGACCGCAAACAACGCTTCCCTCCCTCTCTCTCTCTCTCTCTCTCTCTCTCTCTCTCTCTCTCTCGGGGGTTTAAAAAAAACCTGGGGGAATTAAAAAAAAAACCTTTTGACCCGCCACGATGTTTACCATTACACTCACCTCGTGGAGAGAGAGAGAGAGAGAGAGAGAGAGAGAGAGAGAGAGATAAATAATTTGACTTACCAGGAACTATAGTAAATTCACATCAACCGTGCCCTTGATGTCTAGGCCAGTCCCCTACGACGCGCCTGATTGGCTATTGATAAGCCAATCACAGGGCTGGAAACCCTGTCTCTCGAGAGAGTTTACATGGGCAGGATGTGTGTTCCACCTCTCATGAGGGATACTTTTGAAAGACGTATCCCTAGGAGAGGTGGAACATACATCCTACCTGCGTGAACTCTCTCGAGAGAAACTGAGGAGAGTTTCCAGCCCTGTGATTGGCTTATCAACAGCCAATCAGGAGCTTCGTAAGGGACTGGCCTAGACAGCAGATGTACGGTTGATGTGTATCTACTATAGCCTTCGGGGGGATCAAATGTTCTTGGGGATTTCTTGAAATCCCTGGATTTCACATATTTGCTGTAACCTAAACATATAAGCACATTAGCCTAAGAGAAGAACCTTTCGCCGACCCTCGAGGCCCCACTCATGCAGGAGGTTACTCGGAGATATGAGGTTTTGGGCAAAAGAAGAGGATTTCGCCTCTTTTGTTTCCAAACCCTTCCATTTCAGAAGCGGAACTTATTAAAAACCTTCCACAGGGCGTCTTGTTCTCCCAGTTGTGCGAGAGAAGATTTCAGAAGCTCATCATATCGATCTGGTTTTGTCCAGGTATTTTTCACACGCAGTTAATAAATGTACGCTCGATACAGCTCGCATTTACGAGCACACTCTGCTGCAAGAGTCCTGGAGCTACTTCGGCATCTAGTTATTCCAGGTTCCTTTTCGGGGATCTTGGAATCGTGCCTCCAGGTGTCCCTGTGATTATGGGTAACAGACGGTAATGGGAAATAACGAAGGAATTTATCAAATATTAAAAAAAGCAAAACATTAACGAATTAGTAATTAAATAGATCAAAAATATATTCAGGGCCAGAATACTGCAGAGAGAGAGAGAGAGAGAGAGAGAGAGAGAGAGAGAGAGAGAGAGGAGAGGCATCTCTGATAAGCTCTCATACCACAGAGATAAAGAATAAAAAAGTAAAAAACTCCATAACTTGGAGTTTCTGCGTAACGCTTTTCGCAGAAACAGTTTGATCAGATTATCTCAATTTTTGATATTCTGTCTGGATCAGTGGGATCTGCGAACCCGGAAACGTAGTTCTCTCTCTCTCTCTCTCTCTCTCTCTCTCTCTCTCTCTCTCAGTGAAACCAGATTATCCCGTTTACGAGGTTGCAATGGTGCCTATATATAGGTTGGGGACGTTCACGACTTATTTTGACACTTGCTATGCTGCAATGCTTCTAAATTCGAAAGGGGGTGGGGGTGGGGGTTGGGGGTGGGGGTGGAGGGAGGGTGGATCAGCAACAATGATGAGAGCAGTGGTAAAGGATTTATCTGGTTGTCTGGATAGACGAGTTATTAGTTATTCATAGCAATGACAGCATTCGGCCAATAAATGCGAGAAAGAAACAAAAGGGAATACATTCATATATAAGATGACAAATATCATTACGGAATGGTAATATATATATATATATATATATATATATATCTATATATATATATATATATGTATATATATATATATATATATATATATATAGACAGGTAAAAAAAGTTCTGTCACAACAAACTACCATCTAATATAAGGAGCACATGAAAACACCATAGTAGAAAGTAAGCGCTATATTTCAGAGGCTGCTGTCTCTCCCTTTGCCTACCTGGAGAGAGAGAGAGAGAGAGAGAGATAGAGAGAGAGAGACAACAATCTCTGAAACAGAGTACCTACTTACTTTCGATATTGTGGCTCTTTATGCGCTCTTTTTATTATATGTATATGTATACTTATATATATATATATTATATATATATATATATATATATATATATATATATATATATATATATATATACGTATTCTCCTTGTTTACATATAATTTTATATTTGCATAATAGTGAGAGAGAGAGAGAGAGAGGGAGAGAGAGAGAGATACGTATATCTACTTGCGTCAGCTTAAAATCAGCACCGAATACCATGGTCCTTGTGTGTGTGTGTGCGTCTTTCGTAAGCGTTCCATAGCTTCAGAGGAGCTGCCCAAATAGTTTCCTTACTTTATGGCTTAAATAAAGATAAAAATAAAGATTACAAAAATAAAACACAGGAATAGCTTCAAAAAGTATGAGAGAAGCCATAAGCCAAATCATTAACTCCCTGGCAACTGGCCAACTCGTCGAGAACGGCGCTTTCTCTCCCCAACCCCCTTCCTCCCTCCCTCTCCCCCAACCCCACAAAATCCTGTTATTTGACCTTAGACAAGAGAGAGAGAGAGAGAGAGAGAGAGAGAGAGAGAGATACTAGACACGTCAAAGTTTACGATCTGGCAAATGGGGGAAAACTTTGGGTGAATTATAAAAAAAAAAAAAAAAAAAAAAAAAAAAACATGATTGTGGTTAGGAGTTGGAGATTCTTGATTCTATAAAAAATATAGAAAAAAAATACGCCTCAATAGAGTTTTCTGCACAGCGTATAATCAAGGCCACCGAAAATAGTTCTTATCTCTTGATGGTCTTTGTATAATGCTGCATAAGCCGCGGACCATCAAAAATTGCTAACTTTAACCTTAAATACAATAAAAAAAAAAAAACTACTGCAGCTAGAGGGCTGCAATTTGGTGTTTGATGACGGGTGGGTTGATGATCATCGTACCAATTTGCAGCCCTCTAGCCTCTCTAGTTTGTAAGATCTGAGGACGGAACAGACAAAGAGTGCTGACAGACAGACAAAACCGGCATGATAGTTGTCTTTCCAGGACACTAAAAATGTAATCAAGACAGCCACCTGATCTTGGAGTGATTTCCTGAGCTAATAATATGATCCAGCTACAAATTTCATTTATTTGTGAAAGGAGGCTTTTACAGTATTATAATTTAATGATAAGATGAAGCCTTGAAAAATGATCAATTATAAACGTAAAATTATTTGAAGCCTTCGTCTTTTTAGGTTTCAATGAATCCGTCGCTAGATCCTTCCTTCTAATTCTCAGGATTATAACATATCTAATAAATTGATGATCGATTCTAATTCGTCAAAAAGAGAGGATTAATGATTATATTAGTTTCAGCCGAATTGAAATATATTCATGGCAAAATACTTTCTATCTGATTTATTTTTAATTGAATCTAACTTACGCAGAGATGTAGGTCAACCTTCGCTTAATCAGACAAAAGGTTAATGAATTTACTGAATAAAATCATGTCTGAAAGCGCAGCAGATCTGACTGAGAAATCAGCTCTCTAGAAAGATGGTAAATAGATCTACCCTCCCTCTCTCTCTCTCTCTCTCTCTCTCTCTCTCTCTCTCTCTCTCTCTCTCTCAAACACATGCCTAACCATTCTCAAGTTTTATCTTGACCTCCTCTTCACAAAGGCACAGTTCAAATATGCATTGTAATGAGATATATAATGAAGTTTAGCATCCATAAACATTTTCATTTTCAGATGGAATAATGTCTCTGTTATGACGTCAATATCCATTATTGCTGAGTTAGAATGGGTTATATTTATCTTTAATTATTATTTTTTTGCTGGGGGAGAGATATGTTTACTATTGTTTTTGGACGTTAATTCATTTCCTGAAACCCTCATTCATGGGATGAGATAATAGGCATTTTAGGTCACAAGAGAGTTATTAAGGACGTTTAACAGCCTTTTTTTGTTTAATTTTATTAATATTTTTTTAGGGATTCGTCGAATGACTTCTCCCGAAGGTTACCTAATCCAACTTCAGTCCTCATGTCCCATTTCGTTAATTTCCAAGCATAAACTTTGGAGGATTATATATAGGGTTTAAGTGGAAAATATATTATATATATATATATATATATATATATATATATATATATTCTATATATTATATAATATATGTGTGTGTGTGTGTGTGTGTGTGTGTGTGTGTGTGGTGTGTGTGTATGTATACATATCCCATGCTGCCTTCTATAATAACCACACAGCATATATATATATATATATATATATATATATATATATATATATATATATATATATATATATATATATATATATATAAAATATGTGATTTAACACCATACAACTCACTGCACCCACAAGTGCGTCAGACCGCAGATTGCGCCATTAATTAACCACACGAAACACCTCAGGCGTCAACTAATTGGACGACTTGGAACGAGTTCACCTGAATGAAATGGGGCGGCTCTGTAGAGGTAACTTTCCAAATAAGTTCTCTCCTTATTAGCAAGAAGGAAAGAAAGAGCCGTGGAACAAATGACTCGAGTTTAAATGATCGTGTTTTCTTATCACGAATAATTACTCGTAACTTTCTTATCTTTAAAAATTACTTGTTGCTTTCTTTTCACTAATAATTATTTGTTACTTTCTTTTCATCAACAATCACTTTGTTGCATTCTTTTCATGGAATAGTTAATTACACGTAACTTTCTTTTCATTAAAAATTACTTGCTGCTTTCGTTTCATGAATAATTACGTGTACTTTCTTTTCATTAATAATTACTTGTTTCTCTCTTTTCATTAATAATTGAATTTATATATTTATATATATATATATATATATATATATATATATATACTATATATATATATATATATATCATTTAGTGGTAAAGTGAAAATGCTCTGCAATAAGCACTTTGTCCTCCGCTGCAGTCGGACTCGTTGTTGGTAATAACAACAACAAAATGAACTGATTTGATTTCATGAAATTCAGGCCGTCTATTTACCTGATTTTCACGTTTGCTATCAACAGCAAAAGTTAAGGTTGATTTAATTTCATGAAATTCAGGGCGTCCATTTATCTTTTTTCTTGTTGCAATCATCACAGCAGAAAAATTTAGGTTGTATTGATATAATGAAATATAGGTCGTCATTTTATTTATTTTCATGTGCAATCATCAACAAAAATAATGATTTGATTTCATGAAATTCAGGTCGACTGTTTTTTATGTTTTCATGTTGCAATCAGCAACACAAATTGAAGTTGTATTGATTTCATGAATTTCAGGTCGTCTATTTACCTATTTTCATGTTGGAATCAGCAACAAAAAAAGGAGTTAGATTTGATTTTGTTTAATTTATGATGTCAAGCCAGGCACTGTGTCAGTTGCAGGCATTAATCGCCTAAGAAAGCTGTGGAAGAACAAGGATCCGAAGGTGGAACTGATTGAAAACGTCAAAGAGGCTGGACAGCAAACCTGGAGAAAGAAAGCGGGTACAACTTTGGACCTTTGGGAACGCCGCTAACACCCTATAGTAATGCCTGCTACAGTGCACCGCGAGAGGAACACTGACGGCACTGATCCCCACGGGGCAAAAAGAAGTAGATGACCCCAAATAGTGAGAGAGGAAAAAGCAAGTCAGTAACAATCAATTAAATAAAAGCTATTTTTCTAGCAATTCCGAGCCATCTTTATGAATATAGTTGGGCTCAACTTTCACTTGCTGAGGGGAGACTCATTCAGTGACTAGTAGTCTCTCTCTCTCTCTCTCTCTCTCTCTCTCTCTCTCTCTCTCTCTCTCTGTTTCTTTCCGAGCTCGTGTTGCACCACCTGACTCCGTATCGTAATGTGATTCCCCACAAAGAGATGACATTTGCATGACAGGAGCATGAAGCACTTATCTAGAAAACAAAGAGGCATTCGATTTAGCTGTCGTGATGACATAGGCCTCGAATGCAATCAGCTGGTCTGGCTGATCAACCGTCAAGACAAGGTGGCTACCGAGGTGTAAGCTTGTAGGGTGATATCCACTAATAAATAAGTAAAAGAAAAAGTTTCTTCGGTGGTGGCCTGTGTTGTTGGCACCTATATCGCTGCCAAAAGTACGATTACGGCTAATTTTAACCTTGAATAAAAATAAAAAAAAAACTACTGAGGCTTGAGGGCTGCAATTAGGTGTGCTTGATGATTGGAGGGTGGATGATCAACATATCAATTTGCAGCCCTCTAGCCTCAGAAAATAGACTTGCTCAGAAAATAGATAAGTAATCGCATACACTTTAACGGTGCGAGTTTCGCTAGTGTCTCTATATAATCGCCTTTTCTCAAAGAGCGCAGAGAGGCCACGAATACACAAATATCCAAATATGCATTTATACACTGAAAGACAAAATTACAAAAAAATAGAATGTTCAGAAATATCCGCTGGAAAAGACCATAGGATTCTGGAAACGTTGAAAAGAAAGAGTTCACGACAAAAGGGTCTTAAGACAGAAGAACTCATTCCCCTTTGAATGATATTTTCGTTGCAATGTGTAGCTACCTACCTATTTTACCACTCATTGCACAATGTCAGCTGTGTGCAATGTTGCTTTTTTTGTTTGCAGTCTGGAAAAGATAGCCTGTAGTAATGCACACACACACAAACATATATAAACTTGTTTTCTCGCGCGTATGCATCCATTCGTACCTCTACTACGTAGGTCAGGGGTGTTTAACCACTTGATGACTCCGAACCCCTAATGGATGGCCCAATATGGTCCCATAACCCTTATGATTAAGTCCACTCAAGTCCTTTTTGTTACTAATATAAATTAAAATACTCAGTTTAATACGCACATGACCCCAGCTTCAAGATAAAAAAAACACACACAATAATGTCTGTCAAGGAACAATGTAGGTATCATTATTAAAATGTTCCGGTGGCCGCTTGCTCCCTGGAGCGGTCGGTCTGTAGATGCCAGAATAGTGACGTGAATAGTGCTCTCTGGAAGCACATGAACAAGACGTGCTCGTTTGTCGTTATTCCCGGGATGCTGGAATGTTTCCTGGAATCGGGTAACTAGCTGTTCCAGATCACAAGAATCTGTTAATGACACTTATTCTGGTCTAGGAAGTTCAGTAAACATGATATGTCGAAATGCTTAAATGAATTCTGATATCGTCATTAACGAATCTCCGTTTAAAGTTTACTGTGATTTACTGAGAGAGAGAGAGAGAGAGAGAGAGAGAGAGAGAGAGAGAGAGAGAGATAATATTCCCAGTATTATTTCCAGGTCGCACCTCCTCCTCCACTGTATCTACGCGTTCAGAAGGTTAATCTGTCCTTTACCCTAATCCAAGAATTGTTGTAGCTACAATTTCTGACATGTGGCGGATTTTCCAGGAAATCCTGGAAATGAGGTTAATATTCTACGACCTCTCTTCGAAATGCGGTTTCATCAGCGTCATTCCAGCGTTCAGGAATCGCTTCCAGTTTCTAATTCTACATCCTCTCTTCGAAATGAGGACTCATCAGCCTTATTCCAGCGTCCTGGAATTCCAGTTTCTGATCCTTTAGCCCCCTTTTTCTAGTGAATCTTTTGAAACTTTGAGGGCAATTAACGGGCTCTTGACGTGGAAGGGAGTTATGGGAAGTTGGACAAACTTACGAGACACTGGAAGCTCTGGAAGTTGTGAGACGGCATGGCACATAGGTCTAGTGTGCGAGGGGCCTTTGCGTGTTCGTGTATGCAAAGGAAGTGTATATGTATACACGTTGTGTCGGTACGACTGAGCACGTGCCAGCATAGTAGCTACAATGTGGCTGAACAGTTCAACATGGGCATGACGATTCGCTTCTCTGGCTACTGCATTAGTACTACAGAAAGGTGAATTGTCTTTTTGATATACCCATCTCTTTTCCTTTTTATATAGACAAGTTTCCCTCCGATTACACCTGTAGTTGGTGATAGCATGATCAATTGATTGCCTGCCAGACACATGACCCACATATGTGGATTTTGCCTATGGTGTTAGAACGAACCACTCTTTGGTGCGTTTTTCTCCCCCCTTATATCAGTTGTGAGTGGACTGTGTGTAACCAGTTTTCCATTGGCAGATTGGAATACCAAAATCGGGTGAATTACATTAACATATATTGTGGAACAATAATAAAAAATAAATTCATTTCGGAAATCCGCAGTCTTGGGGACCTATACTTAAAGTTTGGAGTCGAAGGTAAGGCTAATAGGCCTAGCCCGGCTTAGCCCTATTACACTGCAGATGTATCAGTAGAGTCTTTCAAAATGGCGTAGTGTGGATTGCTAGGTTTAAGGTACGATGCATCCCCATTCTTTAAATATATGATTTACAGCTTCCTCGGTATGGTTATATTAAGCGCGTTGTCAGGGTCCGCACTGTAGAGGTTGGGTTATGTCTGGAAAGCTTAGCCTAGGACGCTTCATTTATTTCCATATGATATATGGTCATGGGAAGATAAAATGAAGAGGCTCTCAGAAGAATGTTAGTATTTTCCAGAGAGAGAAGTTAAGAATAATGTGGATAGTTCTAGGCAATATGCCATCATTTAACTGGCAAGGAAAAGAGGCATATTAATTTTATACTTATTTTATAAGAACGTAGATCGTCTTCACTGTTTCCATCTTTCTTACTCTTTGTCGTTGCTTTAGAAATCACACATGCGTATGGAAGAGCCCACAAGACCATGAGTTTGCATAAGTAGGCCTAAATCTGGTCATTATTATGTAGAATAAAAAGTAAAAGGAGAATGGGAGAGGCTGGTAATATATAAACAACACAAACGGAAGAAATCGACAAACACGTAATGCAATAGGTATATAACTTAGAGAGTAAGATAAGTGATATGGGTTACAGAAGCCCGGGCAGTTGGGTACAGCATTGCAGAATTAGTGTCTCACCTCGATCAAACTAACGAATGAATAGTATGTCAGTTTTTTTCTCTCTCTCTCTCTCTCTCTCTCTCTCTTTCTTTCTGTGTGTGTGTGTGTGTGTATTAACCCGGTGATTATCGCTTCACCTACTCGAGCCAGGATTAATACAGTACAGTGTACTCCGAAGTGCTATAGTACTAATGACTGCTAAACCTCATTGGGACGCCGTATTTAGTACTAAACCCTCTGGGATCGAAGTATTATATACAACCATTTAATATATATTCCTGTATATTGTACTTCAGCTATGTTTAGTACTAGCGCCTCGTATGCTCGGAGGTTAATTAATAATGCTCTCTCTCTCTCTCTCTCTCTCTCTCTCTCTCTATCTCTCTCTCTCTTCTGGATGAAGTTCCTGCCTAGTGTAATCTCTACGTGCTTTCCCCTTTCATCTAGGTACCGGTAGTGTGCCCGATTCCATCATACGCACAGAAATGAACGACTGCCCACTTCCTGTTTTCATTTTTCAATTCCATTCTCTCATCTACCATGAAAGGACGATTTGCAGGTCGAGTTCATCAAGGTAGATATTGATGTAAACGGATGTTAAATTACTGTCATATTTGCAACAGTGGGATTTCATATTTTTACCGTTTTGATATACTGTTCGCTACCATTTTGTAATGGAGAATTATAGTGGATGGCTGATTCACAGCTTATTGTATGCGAAATTTTAGAAATAATTTACGTTTTAAGTATACTTCATATAAGTTCTTTTGTGGTTCTGTATGAAAATAATTTATGTTCTCATTATTGATATTTATAAATATTTTTCTTCGTAAGTAGATTGACTAGAGAGCTTCAAAATGGTATGTTGACCATCTACCCGCCAATCATCAATCATACCAAATTTTATTTTAGGTTAAAGTTGGCTATGATCGTGCTTCTGGCAACGCAGCAACAACACAAGCCACCACGGCCGGCTCTGAGAGTTTCATGGGCCGCGGCTCATGTAGCATTATACCGAAACCACCTAAAGATAGATTTTGTTTTTTGTTTTTGGTAGCCTTGATTATTATACCCGGTGGTGGCCTGTCCTATATAGTTAGATGCACCGTTATAGTCCACTTTAACCTTAGATATATCAAAATCTATTGATGCTAGAGGGCTCTCTCTCTCTCTCTCTCTCTCTCTCGTCAGTAAATACAGCAAATTATTCGACATTTTAAAAATCACGAAAACGTGCAAAATATGTGAAATTATCGACAGCAAAATTCGACATTCCAAAACGTCGCAATGATGTATTTTTTTGGAATATCGAATTTTGCTGTCGACATTCCAAAAGTCGACATTCCAAAAGTCGCAATAATGTGTCTTTTGCAATGTCTACTTTTTGGAATGTCGACAACAAAACTTCGACATTCCAAAAAGTCGACATTCCAAAAGTCACATTCCAAAAAGTCGCAATAATGTCTTTTGGAATGCGACTTTTAGAATGTCGACTTTTTGGAATGTCGAAAGCAAAGCAAAATTCGACATTCCGAAAGGTCGCAGTAATGTGTTTTTGGAATGTCGAATTTTGCTGTCGACATTCAAAAAGTCAACATTCCAAAAGTTGCATTCCAAAAAGTCACAAGAATATATCGTTAATGATTTTGATAACTATGGTATCATAGTTTATCTGTAAAATTCAAATATATACACAAATTTTGACTCTGTATTTGATCATGACCTTCATAGGCGCTCTACTAGCCTGTCTAAGTAGCACGGAAAAAGCCGCTATTCGGAAAATAGAGAAAAACGTTGCTGAAGTAGCCATTACTTTTAATAAAGTATGCTTGAGAAAGGGTCTGCTTCCTAAGTATTATTATTATTATTATTATTATTATTATTATTATTATTATTATTATCATTATTATTATTATTGTTGTTGTTGTTGTTGTTATTAATATTTTCATATAGCAAATCGAGACAAAATTAATGGCATTTAAATATTTATACCAGAAACATCTTAAGAAAATACTTTGCTAGCTACCGGACACACACACTCTCTCTCTCTCTCTCTCTCTCTCTCTCTCTCTCTCTCTCTCTCTCTCTCTCTCTCTCTCTCTCAAGGAATCAGGGGAAGCAAGTCATTTACAGGGTAACTGAAAGTGGAAACATTCCTTCACTCAAAGCGTAATAACCATGAAATAAACGTAAATGAAAACTTACTAATGGTTTCCAGGAGTGGTATGAGATCCATTACAAAACTGGCTAATGGTTTCCAGGACTGGTTTGAGAACCTTTACAAAATTTGCTAATGTTTCCAGGACTGGTATGAGATCCCTTACAAAATTTGCTAATGGTTTCCAGGTCTGGTATGAGATCCCTTACAAAACTTGCTAATGGTTTCCAGGTCTTGTATGAGATCCCTTACAAAACTTGCTAATGGTTTCCAGGTCTGGTATTTAATCCCATTCAACTCAGAAGGTCAAGAAAGAACGACCCTTCACGCATTCCCCCAGCCCCAGCCCCACCCCCCATCGGAAGTTATCTCATTCAACCTGCTAATTTTGAAGCAAGACCCTTTGTATTTTCTGTCTCTTTTCTTCAATTCCTTTCAAGCTACAACTTCCAGCCCTTCTTAAATATTGAGCCAAATTCAACCCTGAGTGCTAATAGAACATTTACGCTCAATATTTTAACCATGCTTAGCTGAAAAAGGTCATTTATGTCTGTAGATTTGTGTTAAATTCTATTTATTCTCTCCATGTTTCTTTGCATCACGACGAGGAAATGTTAAAATTCATAATATTTTAAATTTTTAGGATTTGAGATTAAAAGTCAAATGTTAGACTCTTCACACACTAATCTGTATGAATTCTTCATTTTTATGTGCGTTTCCGATATTAAATTCTAAATCACCTGAAGATTCTTATCAGTTTCATAAACGCGAAAATAAATCATGGTATCCATTACCAGATAAATTCATAAAAACAGAACAATACTCTTAACGTCAGAATAATGAAAAAAAGACATAATAGAACAATAATAAAGTGTGCTGAAAAGTATATAGTAGCGTCTTGATTCTACATAAATTTCATAGGTAAGTCAACCTTCCCAAGCCTGTAAGAGGATTGTGTACACCGTAGGCTTCTTGGGCAGAATATTGGCAAAATATGGGGATGGTGTTGTAATTCAAAGCTGCTATTACCTTCTCATTAGTTCTCATTAAAGTCTGGGATCTTTATAGAATATTGCTCAGGGGATGCGTGAGTATATGACTTTGTGCAGGGGATACGAGTGTTTAAAATATTGTTCAAAGGAAGCGAGCGTATTGGAATTTGTGGAAGGGATACGAGCGTATAGAATATTGTTTACCGATAAGCTAGTCCTCTTATCCTTGTCCTTTAAGTGTCAAGAATAACCCCGAGTTTTTTTTATATATCGAGAAATTCAATCACTCGAGAATTCTCAAAGAAAACGAGATATTGGAAAATACCTCTCTACAGGCGACGTTGCTACGGGTGTTTGAAGGATTGTCTAAAACAATCTCCCATCGATATATTACTCTATTGGAATGTCATATTGGTTCGACATCAGAGACCCTGCAATGGGAATCTAAGCTGACGAAGTCTCGGAGCTTTGAAATATACCTGAAAATAGCTGGAAGTAGGAATATATCCCGAATGTGTGAGGAATCTTTCTTCGTGTTTTACGAATAATGCCTTATAAAACCATCAGCTATGGCCGGCAGTGCTCCAGTTGGTCACCAGATGCGGCATAGTGATGGTGCGTCCTATGGCTACGGAAAGCGCTGCCAGATGCACGATCCATGGCTAACTATGACTTAAATAAAATTAAAACTACTGGGGCAAGAGGGTTGCAATTTGTTATGTTTGATGATTTGAGGATGGATGAACAAGACAGCAATTTGTAGATCTCTAACTTCAGTAGGTCTGGAGATCTGAGGGCGGACAGAGAAAGTGCGGACGGACAGACAAGTAGTCATCCCAATAGTTTTCTTTTACAGATAACTCAAAAGCAAAATGTCATCTCACTTTCTGGGAGCTCATCCCTTCACAAAGGCTCTTTTCTCTAAAGGGAAATTGTTTTGATTTTGAAAGACTTAAGCTCCTTTTACTTAGGGTAAGGAAATTAATATTCTTGTTAAGATAAAAATTCTCTCTGGCTATTTTCACTTTTAAGGTTTATATAATTCTTTGGAATTATTTGTTTTCTTTTCTATATGTTGTTCGAGCCAGTCATCAGCAAACAACAGTCGACTGATAGCCAGGTACATGATAATATAGTACCTTTTTACGCCACTGGGGGCAAACTGTTTTTGCATCATCGCCCCCTTTTCGAGACCTGCTCACGAGAGAGAGAGAGAGAGAGAGAGGGAGAGAGAGAGAGAGAGAGAGAGGTTAATTGTAACCTCTTATGGTGATCATAAACGTGAGATTGGCAGTTAATATTAGCTGGTAACGAAGATCAAGCGCTTTTTGGGTAGGTTAGTCATTCTCGATGTCGATGGAGACCTTTGATAAGTTCTGGCGGAGAAGATCGACTAGAGGGAATCGCCACATTTTTCCGATTATTTTACGGAACAACAACAACTCCTTTGTTGTTGTTGTTGGGTCGATGAAAGAGCCTAAATTGTCTGGAAAAGGTGTTTTGCGTTGTGTTGAAGATACAGGAATTTAGGATAGGATATTTATTTTTTATTTATTAGAATGCAAATGTAAAAAATAGGTAATGTGCATGTTAAGCAGTACAGAAAAATGATTTCTAATAAAATAAAGCATATATATTTTAATTTTCGTTGGCGAAACAAGGCTCTGTTTGACCTTAGATATGAGCACGTTTAAATTTAAGTTAAGAATATAAAGTTTATAACATGCATGAGGGGAAAATTGTGCGTTCATTCCATTCCGAGTAAGCTGAAGTTTGGATCACGCCTCGTTTTTGTTTTTTCTCTTCATTTTATGTTTGGTCTATTAACATTTGCTCTGCACCTTCATTTAGTATCTGTTTTATGCTCTCCTCTAGCCGCAGAATTGAATTCATGCGAAATCTAACTTTGTTTTAGGCTTATTCAACACGGCTGGGTTCATGCTACGAATGATAATAGCTAAGAAGTTTAAAAAGATTGTTATACTTTCGCTTGATTTCAGTTTTATGTTCTCCTCGAGCAGCGAACTTGAATCCTGCGAAATCTAACTCTGCTTTTTGGCTCATTCAACATAACGCTCGCATAATTCTTCATGCCTTGCTCCTTTTTGACACTGAATACATATTCACACATGGGCAAATCTGATTCGAGATTAATGTAATCTCAAAAAACCTGACAAAAGAGTGTCGGACTCTAATAACAGAATGTTGCTCTCTGTCAGTGCAGCCAGTAATCCACTTGAGGCTTCTTTGGAGTCAGCGAACTGCAAAATGGATTCTTTTTACTCCTAATTTGTATTTACTCCAAACAGTTTTCTCTGATTATAATCGTGGTCTTTCTTGAATCATGACCTTGAATTTCCGTCTTCAAACTAAATAAAGGAAAAATAGATAAATGTAAGAGCTTTTGATTGTGAATCTGTTCTATAGTTCGATGACACTTCTGGCGCAGTCGACATACGCAGAGAATGAAGCCAGATTCATGTAAACAAACCTACGGGCCATCACTGTTGAAAAGACTTTCTAAAATGCATGACAATTCTCCTTAATATAGAAAGAGTTTTAAACGGTATGGAGTTAATAAAAAGACTACATATCTGATATAGATGAAGCGTTAACGTGCAGTGAAATTGCCTGACTTACAGATAGTGGGAGATTATGAAACGATTTTCCCTCAGGTACTGTAGTTGAAATGCATTTGCGTAATGTGTCACTAACGACTTCGACTGGGATGTATTGCAATCACTTCTAGTAGAAGACGAGAAAGATCTTGCTATAAAAAAAATGATAAAATATTTTTCATCAATGAATGCTTGGTCGTTATCCGATATATTTCAAAGATATATGTTTGAGAAATGTTTTTTACGTAATCTTGTTTAACATGTCCAATCTAACTACCAGCTTTAACGAACCTTCGTTTTTTTTTACCCACTTCGATCGGTTATGGCGTCGTAATGCTTTGTGTTGTGCGCTTGATTAAAAGGAGAAATAAATATGTCTTTAGTTTCTGTTTTACTTTCTTCTCGAGGATCATTATCTTCTTCTTCTTCTTCTTCTTCTTCTTCTTTCTTCTTCTTCTTCTTCTTTGTGTTTACAGCTTGATCCCAAATCGGAGTCGCTGTTTCTGATGGCCCGTTTTCCGGTGATTCATTATTGTGCCTTCCAATTTTAATATCTATTATAGGTGTTCACCGGAGAAAACCCTCCTCCTTGTTAATTAATTAGGTAATCTATCTATCTATCTATCTATCTATCTATCTATCTATCTATCTATCTATCTATCTACCTGTATAACTGAATCACCAAAATATGGAACGTGACGTTTTATACTATCTATATAACGGGTTTCACCCGAGAAATCCCTCCTCCTTGTTAATTAATTAGGTAATCTATCTATCTATCTATATATCTGTCTATCTATCTATCTATCTATCTATATATCTATCTATCTATCTATCTATCTGTTTATCTCTATCTATCTATCTATCTATATATCTATCTATCTATCTATCTATCTATCTGTATAACTAGATCACGAAAATATGGAACGTGATGAATACATGAAGAAAGGCGAAATCCACGAACGAAAGTGAAACAATGAAGTGGTGCTAGGCTTTATCTGTCAGTCTGTCTATCTATTTATTTATTTATTTTCAAAAGCATTGAATTAAGATGTAGAGACTATACTCAGTGTATTTATAACCACCACATTTGGCATATGCAATTTCAAGGACAAAATAAATAAAAAAAATCAATAAATAAATAAGTAAATAAATAAATATAAAAAATGCCTCGAGCACATATAGACATTTGGTCTGCTGTTCGACAACTCATGAGTTGAATTTGATTTCATTTGGTCCATAGCCGTCCTTTTAAAGGACCCTTAAAAAATGAATTAGATTAATTTTAGATTGAAACCCGTTGCCTTTAATTACATTGGTAGATATATCCCTCTCTACAAAACAGCAGAGTTGACAACCTCTTCCTCCCACTCTCTTTTTAGCTCTGTTTGATTTTAGGAAAGTTTCTAAATGGAACTATTGTTCTCTGCCATTCGGATAAGACTCAAATAATGATAACGAGGATCAAAGGAGGAGGAGGAGGAGGAGGAGGAGGAGGAGGAGGAACATTAATTAGGAGACAGGAATATTCCCTCCCTTTCATCTTCTTTTGGTTA
>NC_061107.1:27500-42500 GCF_015104395.2 Macrobrachium nipponense
TCCATGCGAAAAGTGGAATGTTAAATTGCTTGTGGAGGAGCAGCGCTACGATGCTGTGTGTTGGCGTATAATAGCATTTCACTCTTTTGTTTATTTACACAAACACGATTTATGTATGTATGTATGTATGTATGTATGTATGTATGTATGTATGTATGTATGTATGTATGTATGTATATATGTATGTGTATGTGTGTACAATATATAAAGTATATATTCACTGAACCCTCCTAATAGACTTCACATTCCACGAGGCAGTAATATAATTCCATTACACGAAACATGCAAAGTACTTATTCCAGGAATTAGTTAAATGGCGCACGCATGCTCGCGCTGGAATTGTCAAGGCATGGAATAATTTAGTCCCTTTAATGGACTCTATTTTGAATGCAAAGCAGGAGTTGAAACATGGATGAATCGCCAGCGTTGATAATTGCCACGAAACACATGACCTTAGCTTGTTCAGGAATTTCCGGGTCGGAGAATTTATGCAATGTGTATGCGAGTGTTGCCCCAAGGTTAGGTTAGGTTACGTTACATCAGGTTAGATTAGCATAACACACACACACACCAACTCGATTGTTATTTACTTAACCTAAAGACACCAGGGTAGAATGTATCAGACCTTTTGTAAGCAATGAATGCAAATTAAAATACTAGTCTCCATCACGTTCATTCAACACGAAGTTGTGTGATGAATATCCCCCGTGGAAGAAAGACGGAAAGGGCCGGAAGAATAAGAAGAATAGAGAAAAACGATTGAGAGGCTGTCGCAGCCTCCTTCGGTGAAATACAACTGCTTATGAGACTGACATTTTTGCCAAGACTGTGATCATCAAAGGACCCCATTATTCTTCCGCCAGATTGATCAAGGGTGATTTGGAAAAGCAATGCCTTGTTCTATTCCCGCGAGGGAATTGGATTTTCAGACGATTTCACGGAATTGTAACATCTCTGACGGTCTACGAATTATACGAAATCCATTTCATGATCAGAAGAAGGATTCTTTTGACAACAAACTCACCCATGTACCTACAGAATTTCAAATTAATTTCTATAAAGTCTACGCAGATTCGAAATCACTTCTCTCAGTCGTGCTGGAGTCCAGGTTACCGCCCTCTTTTCCAGACAGAAGGACCATCAAGTAATGCTGAACTCTTTGAAACTGAAGAACCCGAGTGAGTGCTCCTCCAGTTTGACTCTCTTTCAGCTTAACGATGGTGGACGTTCAAGTAGAATATCCAGCGGATTAAATCTGCAGCGACTTGCTGAACGAACCCCTTCCGGCTCTAGATTTCATTTCATCTCGGCTTTGCTTTTGACAACCACATATTTAAAATGTTTAACGAAGCTATGATAAATTGGCTGGTATTTCCATACTTTTTATTTGGATGATCTGGTATTTATTCATGTTGTTGGTGTCCTGTAATTTGTTTGAACTAGTCAGGATATTTCTCAGTAATACTAATTTTTTTAGAGCTTAGATGATCAGGTAAAAAATGTACATTTTAAAAATCTTAACTTTGTCCTTCAGTGACTTTTTTTCGGATTTCCGACATAACTTTCACCTCTCCATCTACGACACAATTATCAAGGTATGTTTCATCAGCAATTAGCGTCACTTGATCTTTTGCAAATAACATCTCCATCAAAGAGACTTAATTTTTTTTGTCACTTAAGTACGAAGCAGAGGATCGTGACTTTAAGTATGAAACAGGCGATCGTAACTTAAGTACGAAGCAGAGGATCGTGACTTAAGTACGAAGCAAACAAAAGATTGTAACTTGAGTTCGAAGAAAACAAAAGATCATAACTTAAGAACTAAGCAGAAGATCGTAACTTACGTACAAAGTAGAAGATCGTAACTTAAGTATGAAGCAGAGGATTGTAATTTGTTTGAACTAGTCAGGATATTTCTCAGTAATACTAATTTTTTTTAGAGCTTAGATGATCAGGTAAAAAATGTACATTTTAAAAATCTTAACTTTGTCCTTCAGTGACTTTTTTTCGGATTTCCGACATAACTTTCACCTCTCCATCTACGACACAATTATCAAGGTATGTTTCATCAGCAATTAGCGTCACTTGATCTTTTGCAAATAACATCTCCATCAAAGAGACTTAATTTTTTTTGTCACTTAAGTACGAAGCAGAGGATCGTGACTTTAAGTATGAAACAGGCGATCGTAACTTAAGTACGAAGCAGAGGATCGTGACTTAAGTACGAAGCAAACAAAAGATTGTAACTTGAGTTCGAAGAAAACAAAAGATCATAACTTAAGAACTAAGCAGAAGATCGTAACTTACGTACAAAGTAAGAAGATCGTAACTTAAGTATAACGAGAGGATTATTAAGTACGAACACAAAAGATCGAAAACTTAAGGACTTAAAAAAGATCGTAATTATTACAAGTGAAGATCGATTGTTGTAAGCATACAAAAGCTCTTAACTGAAATACGAAGCAAAACAAAAGATCGTAACTTAAGAACTAAGCAAAAGATCGTAACTTACGTACGAAGTAGAAGATCGTAACTTTAGTACGAAACAGAGGATCATGACTTAAGTACGAAGCAAAAAAAAAAAAAAAAAAAAAAAAAAAAAAATCGTAACTTAGGAACTGAGCAGAAAATCGTAACTTAAGCAAACAAAAGATCGTAACTTAAGTACAAAAATAAGTTCATAAGAACGAAACAGAAGACTGTTACTTAAGTACGAAGCAGAAGATCGTAACTTAAGTACGAAGCAAACAAAAGCTCGTAAATGAAGCACGAGGCATAGGATGGCAAGTCTATCTCGCCAACTCGAATATTTCCAAGGACGGGTTTCCCTCCCCAAGGTCACCAAACACCGAATATCCAGAGAATGTGATGCACTAATGGTATTTGGCTCTCGTAGGTGGAGGATTTTCCCAGCGAGGCTTTGTTGCGAAACCTGATCGCCTTTGTTGCTCAAGTGTACGCATATACTAAGATACACATACTGAGGTACACATACTGAGCTCTTGCCGGGTAATGGGTGGAGAGATTGTGTACCCTTTTCTGGACATTAGGAGACAAACACTCATTCATTTCAGGTCAATGTGTATTTTCGTTTACTCGGGGAGTAGGCCTACAAGCTACTTTGTTGTAACTGTTGTGGGGGTGGGGGGAGGTGGGTAGGAAAGCCTTTTAAAATGGTCTGAAAAAGGTGTTTCGTGTTGAGTTAAAGATGCAGGGATTTTGGGGTAGGATATTTATGATGTATTAATAAGAATAAAGATGTAAAAGATAAATAATATGCATGTTAAACAGTACAGGAAAATGAATTCTTATATAAAACTGAGCGTATTTACTTTTTTTTTTTCGTTGGTGAAACAACGCTCTATTTGACCGAGGATTTTAGCACGCGCCCCGAGTTAGCTGGTGGTCGGATCACGCCTTGTTTTTAGTAAACCTTTATGGAAAATGAGAGAGAGAGAGAGAGAGAGAGAGAGAGAGAGAGAGAGAGAATATTGATCACATATCTTTAATTTTTTCTTTGCTACATTTGACGAAAAAAAAAAGTATGAGGATCTCTCATCCTTTAAACAAGGATATAAAAAACATTGAATGCAGATCAATACATATCTGCATCAAAGGCAATTGATACACCCTCCTTGTTATACTGTCATTTTGGCATTTCACGACATGTTAAATCGAGGACAAATTCATGTCCATTTTTAGAAGAAACGGGTCACAGAAACTTGACGAAACCTGGGGAGAATTGTCCCTGATATTCTTGGGGTTTGTGGTGTGAAGCAGCTATGGATTTCTCAGGTAAAGGTCGTTCCCCAATTCAATGCTTGAATCGACGTCCTGCTGGGTGTCAGGAAATCTCTTTCAAGTTCTTTGGAAATCTAACGCTTCAGTTCACTGCATTCATCTCAAAATAGGTTGACAAGTTGATATTTTCGTGCAGGTCACGAACAACAGGTAGATGTTTTGCACTGCCAGTAAAAGTCTTGAACGTGCATTTGTATCAGGAGATTAATAGATTTTAATTTAAAGGTGATTGGTAACAAGGAGTCTCGGGCATTGCCAGTATACTGTCTCTCAAAAAACGTCATTAAATGCATCAAAGAAACTAGAAGTGCTAAAAGGTGAAAACGCAGAAATTGACCGTCTTTTCGAGATGGGAAAAGACGAATGCAGACCTGCAGTCCATTCAGGACTGGAAATGAAGCTTTCTAACTACAAGGAATCACAGAGAACATGATTCAGCATACGATGTTCTAAGGGGTCTACAATAATAATAAAAATGTTAAAAGGTTCGTATAAAATTTATGAACCCTTTTTAAAAGCTTTCAAACCCTTCTGTGGGTTCGTCTTCAGTCCAAAAAAAAATGAACACTGAAGGGTTCTGAAGCTTTTATAAAGTGTTTGTAAATTATGCATGAACCTTTAACATTTCTATTCTTGTGGGCTCCTTAGAACAATTCAGGATAATATTAATAAAGTAACTTGATAAAGCACGTATGCCTTTCTTAACCTAGATGAAGAAAGAGAATCTGGGCCTAAAATAATGCAAGGAGACATCATTTCATCTGGAAAACGCTGCGTCTTAGAGTAAAAAAAATAAAGGGTAATAATTGAGTATTAGAGATGAGGCTACGTTCATACCAAGAGATGATATAATACAACAAATAGAGGCATAATGTTCTTGCCTGTAATTAAATGGAAACAGACGAACAATGAGGCTTCACCCTTAAGGATACCAGAGGCCAACAGCCGATAACACTTTGGAAAAAAATGAAAGGAATGCGATACTGAAACGAAGCTTCTGCTGACAATGTCCTCGAATTACCAATCATCGGATATGTATAATGTATGTGCCAGGTATCGTCTGTTTCTGGGGGCCCTTTTTAAGCCGTAACGCAGGAGTAAGTTTCCTCTCACTAATCTAGTCTTCAGTGAATATGCTTGCTGCTTTCATCTCCAGTTTCACGTATACCATCTTCACTTAGGTTTTCCGATGGCACTAGTAGAGGCAAGACCACAATTCAAGGTATTTATGAACGGTAGGTCTTAAGATAACATTCTTAACGGTTAGTTTCATCTGCCAGTAGTTAATTGTGTGTGAATCCTTTTCCTATACATATTTTAACATTCAGTGAATGACCCATTCACTGGGTGCCGTGAATAATCAGATACAGCGGTCTCAAAAAGAATAGTGCTTACATCAGATGGGAAAAAGCCATGTCATTATGAAGAGTGAATTTTGAATGTTAAAAGTAAAGGGATTTCATTTGCATTCATTGTGCGAATTTAATCCAGATATTTATCTAAGACCTAAGATAGAGAATTGGATCAATACGGCCTGTAGCAATGCCCATAAGGCCATAAGAGGAAGGCGTATTATTCTTATTACTTTTTTGTGTCTATCACTGTCTTCCTATTCGACTGGGTAATTTTTATAGTGTGGGGGGTTCCGGGTTGCATCCTGCCTCCTTAGTAAGAGTCCATCACTTTTCTCACTATTTTCTCTGTTTCCAGGAGCACACGTGAGTCCTGGAGCTACTTCGACATCTAGTTTTTCCAGGTTCCTTTCTTAGGATCTTTGGATCGTGCCTCCTGGTGTCTCTATGATTATGGGTACAATTTCCACTGGCATATCCCATGTCCTTCTTATTTCTATTTTCAATCTACTCTCTCTTTCTCTTCTACTTTGGTGATTTTTATTATTATTATTATTATTATTATTATTATTATTATTATTATTATTATTATTATTATTATTCATATATTTAAATCTAAAACTTTAAGGATAGCTTTCGGGAATCTGTTCGTTTCGTCCCGAAGAAAGCTATCCTTAAAGTTTTGAATTTAAATATATGTACATTTACATAACTTTGGATTTGTTTCTCCATTTGAAGACTCGTGCTACTATGTGGATTTCTAAATATTATTATTATTATTATTATTATTTTTTTTTTTTTTTTTTTGCTCTATCACAGTCCTCCAATTCGCCTGGGTGGTATTTATAGTGTGGGGTTCCGGGTTGCATCCTGCCTCCTTAGGAGTCCATCACTTTTCTTACTATGTGTGCCGTTTCTAGGATCACACTCTTCTGCATGAGGCCCGGAGCTACTTCAGCCTCTAGTTTTTCTAGATTCCTTTTCAGGGATCTTGGGATCGTGCCTAGTGCTCCTATGATTATGGGTACGATTTCCACTGGCATATCCCATATCCTTCTTATTTCTATTTTCAGATCTTGATACTTATCCATTTTTTCCCTCTCTTGAAGAGGGAAAAAATGGAAGAGTGGGTTAGGTCCTCAATGGACTTAAGTCAAGTTAAGCAACATTGGGGCTGGTCAGTCGTTGGATGGGTGACCGCTCTCCTCGGCGTTGATTCCTTGGGAAAGGATCTTTACCATAATTTCCTCAGTCTACTCAGCTGTAAATGAGTACCTATCCCTGATGGGGTAGGGTCCTTCCAGCTATAGGTAAATAGCAAAATCAGCAATGATGGAAAGAAATGAAGGAATAACGACAACGACGTAAATGGAACCTCTGGCAACAGAGGAGCTTCGTCCGGCAACCAGGTATTCAACCCAATTGAAGGGGAAGACGGTCAGGTACTTGGAGGTCGTCATCCAGCAACTGATCACCACAACGAAAATTTATTATTAATTATTATTATTATTATTATTATTATTATTATTCAGAATATGAACCCTATTCACATGGAACAAGCCCACCAAAGGGGCCACTGACTTGAAATTCAAGCTTCCAAAGAATGTGGTATTCATCAGGAAGCAGGAGAAGCCGAGTTTAATCAGACGTTACCTGCATTGACTGTTTACGAGACCAACTGAGAGGAAACGCCCCTTTACTTGTCATGTGCAACTCTGGTCTGTTGTCGATGATAACAGCTTCACGTCGTCCTCCAGATTTCTTTCCAGCATCCTGGTTTTGATTGGTAAGCAACGAAAAAGCTTGTAAAGGTTGAAAAATATATTACAAGTAAATGTTCCCTAAGACATCCGCAAAGAAATAAACATTAGTCTTCAGAAATGCAATTCAAAATAGTCGTCTTTGCTGGTTTATGTAAAACCACATAGGCTAATGTGATATGACATCAGTTTGCACCTTTTTTGTTTGTTATTGTTTAGGTGGTACAGATCCGACATTCTTTCAGGAAAGTTTGCATGTATGCAGAATTTAGCATGGTTGACAGACGTTGCATTCCTATTCTGTCTACGATATTTGATTAAAATAAATGTCCGGAGTAGATTTGGACCCTAGTGATAATGGGACTTGAGGATCTTTCTGATATAGGACGATTTATTTCAATTCCTTCCCAGTAAATAGAAAATCCTTTACGTTGGTGATAGATATAGAAGAAAGATACGTGTAAAAGTAACGACTTGCCAGTAAATGCAACCGTTTAGAAT
This sequence comes from Macrobrachium nipponense, assembly GCF_015104395.2. Lineage (NCBI taxonomy): Eukaryota > Metazoa > Arthropoda > Malacostraca > Decapoda > Palaemonidae > Macrobrachium > Macrobrachium nipponense. The sequence continues at coordinate 34,915 of NC_061107.1, forward strand.
AGGTGGTTTTGAGACCATCAGAAATGTACTTATATATTTGGAGATATTAATACCTTTGAACGTGGTCTTCAAACCTTTATTGTTACCATGAGAGAGAGAGAGAGAGAGAGAGAGAGAGAGAGAGAGAGAGAGAGAGAGAGAGAGAGAGAGAGAGGTGGTTTGTAAATAAGACGTCTTTGTATTTTAGTTTTAATCTCATATTACAATGAAGAATTCTACATTAATGAGATTTGATAATCACTTCTATACGTGATATTTTTTCTTCCAAAGTCTTTTGATATTTTTTCCCAGTTTCCTCATTCTTTATTTCATCAGTTTATAACTAAATACGATATAATGCAGCATACAGTGAAATTGTAATGATGTTAGTCGTTTTTATCATGTTTGCATCTGAGCAAAAGATGGCATTGTGTTTTTTTTTCTCTCTTCAAGTGAAATACGACAATACTTCATTATTAAGGTGCTTCATTCAGAACCAGTTTTGTCTGGGTATAGGGGGGTGGGGTTTGGGGGGGGGGCCCCGTCAGTAATTAAACTATCTTCAGTACGTTGTGAAAGAGGATCTATTACCTCGAGTCAATAGAAATCCCAGCATCAATAGTCTATTACTGCTGGGTGAATTGTGCCTTATTACATTACCGATGAGATCTTTGGCTGTGAGCGAAGTACCCATCATCGTTATCTGCCTCAATCGAGTAAAAATTCCACTAACGAGCCAGTATCAACAAGAGTGCAGTGGAAACGAGTGCCTATGATCGCTGGTGCGTAGGTGCCGTGAGAGGGCGTACTGTAGGCGAGCTCTGAATCCAACGGCCACATTATTCAGATCAGTGATGAGAAGACTACAAATTGGACGATGAGACTTGGAAGGAAAGGGGAAATAAAAGACGACGGAGAGAAGCAATAATGTCTAGATGATGTACCGAGGTGCGGTTAAGCACAGATTTCGAGGTACAGTTAAGTAGAGATTTCTAGGTACAGTTAAAGTACAGATTTCGAGGTGCAGTTAAGCATAGATTTATAGGTACAGTTAAGTACGAGGTACAGTTAAGTACAGATTTCGAGGTACAGTTAAGTACACATTTTGAGGTGCAATTAAGTATAAATTTCGAGGTACAGTTAGCTACAGATTTCTAGTTATAATTTAGTACAGATTTTGAGGTACAGTTAAGTACAGATTTCTAGATATAGTTAAGTACGAGGTACAGTTAAGTACAGATTTCGAGGTACAGTTAAGTACAGATTTCTAGGTAAGTTAAGTACGAGGTACAGCTAAGAACAGATTTCGAGGTACAGTTAAGTACAGATTTCAGGGTACAATCAAGTACAGATTTCGAGGTACAATTAAGTACAAATTTCAAGGTACAATTAAGTACAGATTTCGAGGTACAGTTAGTTACAGATTTCGAGGTACAGTTAACTTCAGATTTTTAGGTACAGTTAAGTACAGATTTTGCGGTAGAGTTAAGCACAACTTTCTGGGTACAATAAAATACAGAATTCTAGGTACAGTTAAGTTCAGATTTATAGGTACTATTAAGTACAGATTTCGAGGTACAGTTAAGTACAAATTTCGAGGTACAGTTAAGCACAAATTTCGAGGTACAATTAAGTACAGATTTCGAGGTTCAGTTAAGTACAGATTACGAGGTACAATTAAGCACAGATTAAGTGCAACGACCATTGTTAATTTGACGGTGCAGTCAAAGACGGGAAATTCGACCGAATGTGAGATTTGTAACTGATAGTAACACGCAATCCATTATGGAACAAACAGCAGTGTCCAAAACGACAGATTCCGAAGATGATGAGCTTTTACTGACAGGAAAGGAACGCAATTTAATGATCGCGTAAAAATCGACAGACCAAAGTTGCGAGGGTTTGACTGTGTCAAGAGACATACAAGGGAGTTGGGATTGAGTGAGGAAGATGCACTGGACCAAAGGAGATGGAAGAATGCGTTGAAGAACCATTACAGCTGATTAAGCACACGGCGGGAAAAAAGCAGTGTTGACACATCTAATTACATTGTTGCCACGACGCCTAATGAAATAGGGGTCTTACAATACGTGCAATGGGAAAACATAAATCATACTAAAGCAAATGTACATTAATGTTCATAAACTGTACGTAATGTAAGTAATATACAGCATAACATTAGATATCTATACATTCACAACCACAAGCTAAATCCACAATGAGTGGAATAGTTCACAAATAATATCAAGAGTGCAAAAATCAATTCAAGGGAGAAAAACGAAACACCACAAAAACACTTAGATTTAATACAAAACATCAAGACAGAAATTATTCCTGAAACTCTGAATACATATATTAATGAAAACCAGTCACCCTGAACTAATTATACAAAACAACACACTTACCCAATGAAGATAGTAAAGCAAAGATACATCCAAAAGGGGAAGGGGGTTCAGACTGGGGAAGGTATAAGGAAAGCAAGAATAACCAATCAATTACAAAGTAAATGAACCTAACGGTGGTTTCTCTCCTCCGAAACACTGGAGTTATAGCCGTGATTTCTTTAAATACTTAAATGCCTCTGCGTCCAGAGACAAAAGTGAGGTGGCAAAGTGACATTTGTACGTATATATATATATATTTTTTTTTATGGTACTCCACAGGACCCATACATCAGCAGTCCTACGTCCTCGAGGATGACCCTCCAGAAAACCCGGGACGTCCAAATAAACTCAGAGCTAAGGGCATCACAAAGATCGCCTGAACATTCCAAAAATATTAATCACTTATACCTTGGCTATGCGAGAGCCCCTCGACATTTACTGAGCCGGGGGTGAGGCAGGATGAAGAGTAATCCTTCAAGAATAACAGTATGTATATCCAAGCACGTATATCCAACCACGGTGACACCACCACTCACTCACTAATATATGAAAAGATAGAATGGTCATTAGTGGCAATTACCAAACAGACAAACCACCGGGGAGGAAGTAATCAAACTAAATGGATGATACAGTTCTTATACATAACAAAAACGAGAAAAATAAAATAAATAAGAATAAAATATCATAACAAAGTGACAATATATATATATATATATATTATATATATATATATATATATATATATATATATATATATATATATATATATATAAAATCATGCGATGTGGTGGGATGGCGAAGAATGGTTAGTGATTACGTTAGTTAGGGTGCCACTATAAGAAGAAAAAAAAGCTTGAGAACTACTGCATTTGGCAGCTGGTATCTGTCAGTATTTTTGGCCTGAGTGGTCAAATCCCCAGCCAAATTCCTTAGGAAGGCTACCATTACCGAACTGTAAGCATATACTGAGATACACATATTGAGGTACACATACCGAGCTCTTTCCGGGTAATGGGTGGTGAGATTGTGTGCCCCTTTCTGGACATTAGGGAATATTCCCTCATTCATTTCAGATCAATGTGTATTTTCGCTTATTCGCTTATGAAGGTGTAAAAGATGCGTGTTAAACAGTACAGCAAGATTATTTCTAATATAGAATATAAGGTATTTATTTTAATTTTCGTTGGTGAAAAAACGCTCTATTTGACTGTAGAATTTAGCACACGTCCCTTAGTAGCTTGATTTTCGAGGTACAGTAAGTATTTTTTCGAGTACAGTTTTAAGGTACAACTTTCCCTAATTTAAGCCTGGATTTCGAAGGTACAGTTTACGTTAACAGATTTCAAGGTACAGTTAAGTACAGATTTCGAGGTGCAGTAAAGTACAGATTTCGAGGTACAGTTAAGTACAGTTTTTGAGGTGCAGTTAAGTACAGATTTCTAGGTACTGTTAAGTACAGATTTCGAGGCACAGTTAAGTAAGAGGTACAGCTAAGTACAGATTTAGAGGTGCAGCGAAGTACAGATTTCGAGGTACAGTTAAGTACAGTTTTCGAGGTACAGTGTAAGAGGTACAGTTAAGTACAGATTTCGAGGTACAGTGTAAGAGGTACAGTTAAGTACAGATTTCAAGGTACAGTTAAGTACAGATTTCGAGGTACAGTGTAAGAGGTACAGTTAAGTACAGATTTTGAGGTGCAGTTAAGTACAGATTTCGAAGTACAGTTAAGTACAGATTTCGAGGTACAGTGTAAGAGGCATAGTTAAGTACAGATTTCGAGGTACAGTTAAGTACAGATTTCGAAGTGCAGTTAAGTATACAGATTTTGAGGTACAGTTAAGCACAGATTTCGAAGTGCAGTTAAGTATACAGATTTTGAGGTACAGTTAAGCACAGATTTCGAGGTACACTCAGATTACGAGGCACAATTAAGCACAGAATTCGAGGTATAATTAACTACAGATTTCGAAGTACAGTTAAGTACAGATTTCGAGGTACAGATAAGTACAGATTTAGAGGTATAGTTAAATTCAGATTTCGAGGTACAATTAAGCGCAGATTTCTAGGTACAGTTAAGTAAAGATTTCTAGGTACAGTTTAGTACAGATTTCGATGTACTGTTAACTACAGATTTCGAGGTACGTTCAGATTGCGAGGTACAATGAACTACAGATTTCTAGGTACAGATAACTGCAGATTTCGAGGTTCAGTTAAGTACAGATTTCTAGGTACGGTTAACTACAGATTTCGACGTACAGTTAAGCAAGAGGTACAGCTAAGTACAGATTTCTAGGTACAGTTAACTACAGATTTCAAGGAACATAAACATTACGAGGAACAATTAACTACAGATTCTAGGTACAGTTAACTATAGATTTCGAGGTACAGTTAAGTAAAAGGTACAGCTAAGTCAGATTTCTAGGTACAGTTAACTACAGATTTCGAGGAACATACAGATTACGATGTACAATTAACTACAGATTTCAAGGTATAATTAAGTACAGATTACGAGGTACAATTAGGTACAGATTTCTAGGTACAATTAACTACAGATTACAAGGTACAATTAGGTACAAATTTCGAGGTACAGTTCGCTACAGATTTCTAGTTATAATTTAGTGTAGATTTTGGGGTAGAATTAAGTACAGATTTCGAGGTACAATTAAGTACAGATTAAGTGCAATGACCATTGTTAATTTGACGGTGCAGTCAAAGACTGGAAATTCGACCGAATGTGATGTTTGTAACTGGTGGTACTACGCAAACCGTAATGGAACAAACAGCAGTGTCCAAAATGACAGATTCCGAAGATGATGAGCTTTTACTGACAAGAAAAGAACGCAATTTAATGATCGAGTAAAAATCTACAGACCAAAGTTACGAGGGTTTGACTGGGTCAAGAGAGATACGAATGAGTTGGGATTGAGTGAGGAAGATGCCTGGACAAAAGAGGAAGAAGAAAAAGAAGACGAAGAAGAAGAAGAAGCAGCAGCCTTTCAAGAGTTAGCGAGATAAATGATGAATGAAAAATAAAAGCCATGAATAAATGAATGGGAAATAAGGCTCCAGCAACAAATGGAATAACTCACGTGCTGGCTAACAAGAAATGATAATTAAATTAATAACTCTTGCTCTTCAACAATATGCTGGCGCTGGCTAAAGAAATGTTATTTATATTCTATAGATTGTTAAAAGAAAATGAACTACAGTTAGAAACAAGTGAGGCATCATGTCAGCGCGTGAACCGGATACGGTAGATGGAAATATATATAAAATGTTTTGTAGGCGATTCGGATGTGGCTATCATTTTATGAAATGACCACTTACAAAGAGCAGGATTGACAGTCCTTTCAAAAGGCAATCAGATCAAACTGACATCAGAAGTCTCAACGACGAAGATAAACGTAATTTTTGTCAAAATATGATTTTCCGTTCTTCAAAATATTTTCGCTGAATAATCATTTGGGAAATGGGTAAGAGGTCTAGAGAAATTCCAATTATTCCACGAGAAGCAATTTTCAATTTAACGACGCCTTATCGATATGTATAAGGACATTATTCTCTTTCTTATCATTCCAATTAAAAGCTCACCCTGCCCTAAGCATAGGCTTGGATCAATATTCTCTCTCTCTCGATTTATAATGATCCTTCTTCGCTGTCAGTGACGTAAAATGCGTAACATGGCCTCTGCATCTCCCGCAGGAAGCTCTAGGGGTTTGGAGGGTGGGGTGGGGTAGGGGGGGGGGGGGGGGGGGTGGGGGGGGGGGGGGGGGGGGCGGTCCCACTAAATCTAAAACTAGACCCTGGGTTTTCCATAGCTAACTCCAGGGAAGACTTGCTTCAAAATTTCGGATACCCTCAGCCTTCCCGTCCAAGGGTAATTTATGTAGGCCTTCCCACGCTCCAGCGCAGGCGAAATACTTTGTATGCCGCTGTCTTCGTTGCCATGGATACGGGCGGCGTCCTCCTGGATTGGCGCCTTCTGACAGGCAGGCCAATCTTCCTACGGCGCTGATCCCTCCAGGTACCAATTTAGCGTGTACCATTGCGCAAGGATCAGATCGAACGGAAAACAAATGCAATGCGTCAAGAAATAGGCAGCAGGGTGCGATCATAATGAGATGAGTGATCTGTGTGTTTGGTAGTTGATTAATGAAATAAAAATAAAAATTCTGAACATAAGCATCCATGATACCGAGAATTCGTGCCAACTTTTAATGTGGCAATTATAATTACTAACATATTATATATATATATATATATATATAATATATATATATATATATATATATATATATATATATATATATATATATATAAGATATATATATATATATATAGATATATATATATATATATATATATATATATATATATATATATATATATATATATATATATATATATATATATTATATATATATATATGAGGTTATAGTCAACAGGGGAAATGAAAAGCTTAAATTCCTTTTAGTTCGACAGTTTCGACTTCCACTGGCCCTTACCGAGCGTCCTTATTAATCTGTGTATGTATGTACGAATAGGTATAAGATGTATTTAGTATATACAAATATGTACACATACTTTAGTGTATTGTTTCATTTAAAGGGCGCCTGGCTATAAAGATCTTAACGGATTCAGAGAGAAGAGAGAGAGAGAGAGAGAGAGAGAGAGAGAGAGAGAAGAGAGAGAGAGAGAGAGAGAGAACTGCGTTTCCGGGTTCGCAGATCCTACTGATCCAGACAGAATATCAAAAATTGAGATAATCTGATCAAACTGCTTCTGCGCAAAAGCGTTACCAGAAACCCCAAGGTATGGATTCTTTTTTTTTTTTTTTTTTTTTATTCTTTGTAGTATGAGGAGACTTACCAGAGATTCCTCTCTCTCTCTCTCTCGGTCTCTCTCTCTCTCTCTCTCTCTCTCTCTCAGCAGTATTCAGTAGTGAACTCGTTTTTCATCGTAATTATTGCTTCTTGCCCTGAGTATATTGTTATCTATTTTATTATTAATTCGTAATGGTTTTTCCTTTTTTTAATATTTGAAGAAATAAGAAGAATGTGTGACGTGCCAGTGGAAGTTGTAGTACCCATACTCACAGGGACACCTGGAGGCACGATCCCAAGATCCCCGAAAAAGGAACCTGGAATAACTAGATACCGAAGTAGCGCCAGGACTCATGCAGAAGAGTGTGCTCGTAAATGTGAGCTGTATCCAGCGTACATT
>NC_061107.1:47500-62500 GCF_015104395.2 Macrobrachium nipponense
ATAAGAATTTCCTGTACTTCTCTCACTCCGAGATCGAAGTATTATCTCACCGGACAGTTTTCCGTCAGGGATAAACTCAGTTGTTTGACGTTTATGGCATTCCGGGCCAATAAAAAGATCGTTAATTTCTCTTCTGGTTGAGACAAAAAGGACCTATAAATAGCCGCGAACCCACTCACCCCCCCCCCCCCCCATCTTTTCTGAGGAGGATTCGGGAGAGATGGTGAGTTCATTATCAGGTGTTGTGTAACGCTTTGATTGTATTTTGGGAAGAGCCGCTCTCAGCACTTATTACACTTCCCTGTATGGTATGTGAAGCTTTATTTATTGTATTACATTGTTGCTTTGTCGTAGATCAGCATTATTGATCTATTTATCGAAAGTCCCTCTGGGTAGTAAACGAATTATATTCCTTCATCCCATAAAGTGACATTTTTTTTACTTTGTTCTCTCACTCTCGTCAGTTATATTAGCTTTTTGTATGGAAGAAAAACAATACTTTTATTGTATTTCCACGTTGCGTTGCCATATGTCAGCATTGATTATTCCTTTATCGAAATGTCTCAGTGGTATTGTGACAAATTATGAATTTATTGACTTTGAATAAGAAATGGTATTTTTCTTTACCACTTTGTTCTGTAAATCATGGCTAAATTTAACTTTGAATAAAAAAAACCTACTGAGGATAAAGGGCTGCAATTTGGTATGTCTGATGACTAGAGGGTGGATGATCAACATACCAATTTGCAGCCCTCTAGCCTCTGTAGTTTTTAAGATCTGAGGGCGGACGAACGGGCAGACAAAGCCATTTCAATAGTTTTCTTTTACAGAAAACTAATAGCTAGTAATGAATACACAGAGATCCCTTTATAGATATGCTAGGAAATAATTTTTATCTTAAATTTTATACAGATATGCTAGGAAATAATTTTTATCTCAAATTTTATATAGATATGCTAGGAAATAATTTTTATCTTAATTTCTATATAGATATGCTGGGAAATTATTTTTATCTTAAATTTTATATAGATATGCTGAGAAATAATTTTTATCTTAATTTATGTACAGCTATGCCAGGAAATAATGTTTATCTTAAATTTTATACTGATATGCTAGGACATAATTTGTATCTTAATTTCTGTACAGATAATCTAGGAAATAATTTTTATCTTAATATTTATACAGATATACTAGGAAATAAGTTTTATATTAAATTTTATACAGATATGCTAGGACTAATTTTTATCTTAATTTCTATACAGATATGCTAGGAAATCATTTTTATCTTAATGTTTATACAGATATGCTAGGAAATAATTTTTATCTTGCTTTTTATGCAGATATGCTAGGAAGTAATGTTTATCTTAGATTTTATAGATATGCTGGGAAATGATTTTCATCTGAATTTTTATATAGATATACTAGGAAATATTTTTTATCCTAATTGTTACACAGACAGATATGCTAGGAAATCATTTTTATCATAACTTTTATACAGATATGCTGGGAAATGATTTTATATCTTAATTTTTATAGATATGATAAGAAGTAATTGTTATCTTAATTTTTTCATAACAGATAGCTAGGAAAAATTTTTATCTTAATTTTATATAGATATGCTAGGAAACATTTTTTATCCGAATTTTTATATAGATATGTTAGGAAATAATTTGTATCTTAATTTTTATCAGATATGCTAGGAAATATTTTTTAGCATAACTTTAATACAGATATGCTAGGGAATAATTTTTATCTTCATTTTTATACACATGCAAGAAAATAATTTCTATCTTAATCTTTCGTTTACTGGCAGCTGTAGGAATGCTCTCTCCACCCACCACCACACCAGCAAAAGTTTATTTCTTTAATACAGAGTAGCGATGTGTTTTGTTTAGAAATTGAAAAGGATATTGCACTGAGAGAAAAAGACAGCTGGTGCCGGAGATCTCAGTTGCATCTAATATCCGGGTCTGTTTCTTTCTGTGGCAGAAGCATCCGGCTGTGGACAGCACCCAGATCTTTAGCAAGCGTTTATCAGTCCCCTTTGCTTCCTTCCCTTATGGGATACAATTTCCTTTGTTCGTCATTTCATAGCATTTTGTTTCCTTTTCCCAAATAGCACATTTCCTTTTGCTCTATAGTTGTCTGCTTATTAATCGGCTTGTCCTGCCTCCCTAATACAGTTCTTGCATTTCGATAAATTGCATACATTTTTATATATTCATTGATTGTTCGTTTATTTTTTCTCTTTTAATGAGTAAGATCTTCTTTTTCAATGTATTTCCCTTTATTTAATCTACTTCTTTCTAATGAACAACTTAATATTCTTTGGAAGCTTGAATCCCAAGTCAGTGGCCCCTTTTGTGGACTTGCTCTATGCATTTATATATTATATATATATATAATATATATATTATAGTATATATATATATATATATATATAGATATATATATATGTATATATATATAATATATATATATATATATATATATATATATATATATATATATATATCATCGGAGGGTGGAGAGATACCAAAATCCTTTAAGATATTTATTTTGCTGACGTTTCAGGACCATGTGTCTCATTTTCGAAGCTAAAAAATTAAGAGAATAACAGAATTAAAAAGAGACTCAGATTAAATAATGATAAAAGTTATTCTTAAAAAAATGCAAATTAGGTACTAGAGAAGGAAACAGTGATTACCAAGTAGTGCTGAAGGCAAAAGCTGAGTGACTGTAAGGGGTCCGTTTTGGTGTCGACCGGAAACTCAAGAGAGGTACAGAGGGAGTTGGACGTGGACTGAGTATTTATTTGGGGAACCAGTTGTTTGATAAAAAGAGATTCGAGTATTGCCAATTGGTGTTCGTTTGGAGCTTTGCCTATGATTTTGAAATCTTTGTAATTTATATTGTAGTTGCATTTTTTTTCCCATGATCTCTAATACAGGAAAATTCGGGGTTTGATAGACAAAGCTCCAACAAACACCAATTAGCAATACTCGAATCTCCTTTTATCAAACACTGTTGTTTCCCTAACTAAATACTCAGTCCACGTCAACTCTCTGTACCTCTCTTGAGTTTTCCGTTGGCACCAAAACGGACCCCCTGACAGTCCACTCAGCTTTTGCCTTCAGCACTACTTGGTAATCACTGTTTCCTTCTCTTGTACCTAATTTGAATTTTGTTAAGAAATAACTTTTTATCATTATTTAATCTGAGTCTCATTTTAATTTTGTTATCTTTTAATTTTTTAGCTTCGAAAATGAGACACATGGTCTTGAAAACGTCAGCAAAATTAATAACAACTTTAAAGGATTTTGGTATCTCTCTACCCTCCTATGATGCTTATATGTTTCAAGCAACCGCCCTTCAACTTTAGTATATATATTATATTTTATATATATATATATATATATATATATAATATATATATATATATATATATATACACTGTATAGTAATATGATAATAATAATAATAATAATAATAATAATAATAATAATAATAATAATAATAATGATATTAATAATAATAATATAATAACAATAGTAAATGTCCTTGTTTAAATAATAATCACCAGATATAAATGAAAACCTGACAACTGGACATATTACCAGTAAGCCACCCTGAATATGATAACTCGCGAAGTTTTAATTTTAACAATCAAAGGGTTAACGTCATTTAAATGTGTATTTCTGATATTTTGAAAATAATAAATGTTTTTATCTGCCGAAAGAATTTTTCTTTTATCTTCAATACTTTTGGAGATATTAGCTTTTGAATAGCGTTAGGGCTGGGAGGTGCCGGGCTGCCAGAAATGCAATAATGATTTAAATGGGAATTTCTGATATCTTAAAAATAAATCTTATATGGGATGAAATTCAAAGACGTAAGGATTTATCAGCTGAAAGTATGTTTCTTTTATCTTTAATACTTTTGGAGGTAGCATTTGAATAGCGTTAGGCAAGGCTGACACTTGCACGATTTTGTAGCACTCACCGGGAGGCTCCCGCACTGTTCCTGCACTGTTCACGACGACTTCACACACTGTTCACGCATAGGTTACGAATGCGCGCCCAATAATGCCCACATTGACATGAACTGGCACGATGTATTTATGCATAGTTTACGCACTTCTCGCATTGGCCCGATGAGTTTGCGCAATTCGGAGGCCGTCGTGGCGATTTGGGCACGCAATATAAAAAGGGGGCGTCCCCACCCCTGGCGTCGTTTTTGGATTGCCTGTGGAAGAGACAACATGCTGAATGCCAGAGACACCGTCGTTGCAGAAAAGAGAAGATTCCTATACATGGCAGCTGCTCTAGCCTTTGTTGAAGAGCAGCAGAAAAGGCTGCAAGTGGCAGAAGATGAAGAAAAGTGTAGGTCAGGGAATGGTTGGCCAGAAGACGGGAGTTCGGACAGTATCGCACTGACACGAGCGACACTGTTGCGCATTAGTCATGAACTGTGAACTACTTGCATACTCGTCGTGAACACGTCGTGAACTGCTCGTGCCATGCGCAAAATGTTCGTGAAGTGTGTGAACTAGTCGTGAACTGTTTGTGCCATCAAGGCGTGAAGTACACGTGGCCGTGTCAGGGGTAACGAACGACCATGCTGCGATGGGCACCAATGCGTGAACGTCGCAAACTAGTCGTGAGCAGTTCGTGTATAGTTCGTAAACAATGCGTGGCAGGTCGTGCATGTCATGGCTTGGCGTGCACTGGTACGCGACAAGTTCATGAACAGTCTGCACATAGTTAACGAACCGGTCAAGAAAAATTTGTCGAATTTTGAACATTTCAAAACGTTCGTCTCGACATGTGATGCAGTCAGGAAGAGTTTCCGAACACTTCATGCGAATTTACGACTAGTTTGCGCATTGGCACGACCGAGCTCGTGCCAATGCGTGCCACACAATCGTGCAAGTGTCAGCCCTCCTTTAGGGCCAGGCCACACCGGACTGTGCCAGGTCGTGCCGGGCCGTGTCGGGTCATGCGGGCTGTGTCAGTCCGCCAGAAATAAGCCCTTATTCCAGGAATACTTTGCTTCGCTTGTAATCATATTTCTAAAGACTAAATATCCAGAGAGAGAGAGAGAGAGAGAGAGAGAGAGAGAGAGAGAGAGAGAGAGTAAGGACAGCATTCCGTTCAATATCAACCAGAATGGACATTGATATTTTTCTTTCAATAACGAGTAAAATCAGTAATTTTTTCTCTTGGCTTTTTCAGATTAATCTATTGTAGCGGTCAAAAAAAGCAATCGCTCTAAAGGTTTAATGATCCATAATCTGGTTTTCCTGATAGCGCTGATTTCAAGGGGCTTATACAGATTCAATTAACGAACGCAATTTTTTTTTTCTGTAACATGATAATCGTCTTTCCTTCTTTTTGGGAGTTTTGTTTATGAGTCGGAGTACTCTCAGTAATTTTATACACACACACACACACACACTACACACACACACACACACACACCTATAATATATATATATATATATATATATATATAATATATGTTATATATATATAAGTAATATATATATATATATATATATATATATATATATATATATATATATATACATATGCATATAAATACAAATCATTGATTGATCTAGCTAGTCCACTTATTTTCTCGTTAATTGAAGGTGTATGTTTGCGCACGCGTACGTGGGTGTGTTAGGATTTACAAATTTTTATCAAGGGTTTTTTGGAAAATCAGCTTATTTGTTTGTAACCAATTTGGATTATTCTCTTATTTTGGTTGTTGGGGGTCGGGGGAAGTGGGGGGCGGAGTGGGATATATCTGTGTTGAGGGATTGAGGTCATGTATTCCGTTGTGGTGATAATATTCAGAGATAAAGGACACTCTCACAGTTCCTGTTTCCATCCCCGGGGTCAAAAACATCTTCAAAGAAAAATTCCGGATATATTTATTTGTACGTACTACGAAGCAGAAGTCCTTAATTATTATGTTTTTATATAAAAAGCCACAATTGTGTTAAAGGTATTTATGTAAACAGTGAAAAAGAATAAATAATTTTAACAATGCTGTGACTTTTAAATCTCAGTATTAATTCCTCGTTTGACGAGTGGGCTACGTGCTCACCTACCGATTCGGTAGTCGCGTGTCCGATTTCCTCGCTCTGCCAACGTGGAATCAGAGGAATTTATTTCTGGGGATTAGAAATTCCTTTCTCGATATAATGGGCTTCGGATCCCACAATAAGCTGTAGGTCCCGTTGCTAGGTAGGTAACCAATTGGTTTAAGCCATGTAAAAAAAATATCGAATCCCTCGGGACAGCCATAGGAGAGCTGTTAACCAGCTCAGTGGTCTGGTTAAATTAAGATATATTTTACATAACTCTCAAAATGATAGCCTCGTTACAGGGGGTTCCTTGGAATTAATTATTATTATTATTATTATTATTATTATTTTTTTTTCGGGGCTATCACAGTCCTCCAATTCGAATGGGTGGCATTTAAAGGGTTAACATAATTTAAATGTGAATTGATATTTTAAAAGTAGATCTTAAATTGGATGAAATGTAAAGATTTCAGGTTTTATCTGCTGCAAGAATTTTCCTTTTATCTTCAATAATTTTTGGAGATATTAGCATTTGAATAGTTATTATTATTATTTTTTTTTCTTGCTTTATCGCAGCCCTCTAATTCGATTGGGTGGTATTTTTAGTGTTGAAGATCTATAGAAAAGAGGACTTCATTCTTCAGCCTGGAAGAACCACCAGTTGCTTCTTGCTAAATTGTAGAGACGACCAAAAAACTAATTGAAATATCTGAGCAAATGCAGCCAAGTTCCGAGACGCGAGCATGTTAATTCACAGAAGATCACGAATTACCCGACCAAAATGTAAACAGTGACAAGATATAATTAAGAACCAGGGAATGTTCCCATGTTTTCTGAGACGTGGAATAATAATTATAACAATGTTCTGTTCTGATATCGTTGTCGCATGTATTTAGTTGAACTACCTCACTGTAAAGGCTAGAAATATTTATTCTGTTATTCTGTCGTTGTTGGGACAAACCTTTCAGAAAACCGTGTGATCTTAAGCTCACTATAACCTTAAAAAAAAAACTTGTGAATTTGAAAATTGGTAAATATCTTTGTGTTATAAAATTCATTCTTTAGTGACAAGTGCATATCCTTACTGTGGAAGATATCCCAAAATACTGTTAGAATAGTCTGCTGCAAAATGAACGATTTTCTTTTTCCCACGTAACTCTCAAGAATAATATTGTCCTTATGAAGATTCAAATATTTTCTTTCTTCTCTTCTAGCGATGTTATAGTGGATTTTCATAGATCAAGATTTCCAATTTTTGTACAGGTATATAATATTGGAAATGCAATAATAATTGTGTTTACCATTTTGAGCCTTCACTACGAAAGTCGGAGGTCAGGCATCCACGGGAGGTTAAATACATTTCATATTTGACTGTTCATATCTATAAAACCAAAGGGTAAACGACCTAACAGCCGAGTTTATGGTTTTGACGTTTCGTGACGCATAAGCTGGAATTTGGAAGTCATTTTTTCACTCTCCACTCGTCTCTTAAGTGCCTTTATTTTTGTTTATATGTTTATTCGTAACTCTTCGCGCCGTTTTCTTTCATCGTTTATAGAAAATGTAAGAATGAATTGTCGGAGGAAATTAAAAATGTTATTAAATAGGACCCTAAACGAAATACAAAACAGATTAAAGACTATTAAAAAGATGCGTTAAATTACTTTCCCCACAATATAGGTTTCTCTACATCGTATAATCAAGGCCACAGAAAATAGATCTATCTGTCGGTGGTCTCGGTATAATGCTGTATGAGCCGCGTCCTATGAAACTTAAACCACGACCAGTTGGTGGCCTGGTCCATGTCATTGCCAGAAGCACGATTATTGGTAAATCTAAAATTAAATGAAATAAAAAATGCTGAGGCTACAGAGCTGGAATTTGGTGTGATAGATGATTGGATGGGGGATGATCTATCTGTCGGTGGTCTCGGTATAATGCTGACAGATAAAAGTTAGTTCGGACAGACAAAGTTCTCTTGTCAGAAGACTAACATTACAGTCCGAGGAAAACAAGGGTAATATCGTTATTTTAATAAGGTTTCGAGGGAAGACTTTATCTCAAAGGGAAGCCAGTGGAATATACAATCAGGGTTGTAAAAGTTGGTCCGGGACTAACTTCGTTTCCCGAGATCTTCCTAGAAATTTTGCAACAGATAATTTTCCCGGAATTCAAGTTTCAAAATTCCTTTGTATAAACTCTCTGAAGATCAAATGGGATTACGTTATCTTGTCGCTCTTGAAGAATTATTAAAAATGAAATCGTTACCAATTTGTTAAAAAGGGTTATATGATGACACGTGTCAGATATAACTATAAGCATGATTATGTATAGAACTGTTAATATAAGGAAATACCTAATGATTTTTTGGTGCTAAAAATGAAGTAATTAATAATATTTAAGAAATGGTTATTTGATGACGTGTCAAATAATGATGACTATAGGCATGCTTATGTATAGAATTTTCAATATAATGAAATAATGATTTTATTTTGCTAAAAATGAATTAGTTAATACTTTTTTTTAAAATGATTATTTGATGATGTGTCAGATACAACTATAGGGATGATTATGTATGAGATTTTTAATATAATGAAATACTTAATAATTTTTTGTGCTAAAAATTAAATAGTTAATCATTTTCTAAAAATGGTTATTTGATGATACGTGTCGAATATAACTATAGGCATGATTAATGATTATGCATAGAATTGTTAATATAATGAAATGCTTGATAATTTCTATATGGCTTATAGGGATATTTATGTCAAATATAACGAATTTTCCAGTGTTCTTTCTTTCCTGAGGTAGGTCAGCTGCTTTCTCTCTTTAGTTGATTCATTTCCTTTATTATTTCCACTAGTCTGGGCTTTAGTTAATTAATTTCCTTGATTATTTCCACCATTTTGGGCTTTAGTTCATTCATTTTCTTTATTATTTACGCCAGTTTGGGCTTTGGTTAATTAATTTTCTTTATCGTATCCACCAGTTCGAGGTGAGGTAAACTGGTCGTTCCATGGACCAACGTATAAATGTTTCAATCAATGCTCCACAGGCGAGCATACATAGCGATCAGAAATAACCAATAATTTTCTGTAGGGCGGAAGGTCTTTCTTGGTAAATCTGGCAATTCCCGTTTTCTTGCGGTTCCCATTCCGACTGGAATAAGAGCACCCATCGTGTGATTCTTTCAATCTTTCCTTTCAGTCTAACGACTAATAGTCAAATTTATTATTATTATTATTATTATTATTATTATTATTATTATTATTATTAATTACTTCAGTAGATGAAGCCTACTCACCCGGAGCACGCTCACCAAGGGGCCACTGACTCGAAATTCTTGAAGCTTCCAACACTGCAGCAGTAACTGATCACGATACAGAGCCAGTGATTTTTCATTGTCCTGGTGGAATAGGCGCGAACGCCACACATTTGACCGGCATGGCACGACACCTAACCATCATACCAGCGGACCTAGAATGAATTCATTTGACAAAATTGTCGTAAAGCTTTGTATATTGCTTTTAATAAGTTATATATATATATATATATATATATGTTTGTGTGTGTGTGTGTGTACGTATATAAGTTGACATACAAATATTTAGATGAATAGGATTGCACCTGAAACTGAAGTTGAAATTTGTATTTTTATTTGGAAGTATATCAGTTTATATGTCGTAGAATTGGATCTTTAGAGATATAAATTGCAAAGCGTTATTTCCACAGACTCAACGAATATTGAAAACGTAAAATCTCGCTTCCAGGAAGCCATCCAGAGCAGATTATATTGCTTTAAATTTGGTTATCGAATACCGAGAAAGGCCCCTCCCCCCAAAAAAAAAAATATATAGAAAAAAAGAAAGCAAGTAACAGGAATTCGTGAAACGGCCATCGCTTCCATTTTCCCACCTGTAATGAATGCAGAGAGGGTAAAAGTAAATTACTTTTAAGAGGTATAAGTTTTTTTTGTAGAATTGAGTGCTCTTTATAGTTTCAGGTTTCAGATTCGTGACTATAAGTTCTTGATAGTGGCTTAAACTCGTAGTTTACAGGCTAGCCAACGCAATCAAATATTTTATGAAGGAAATATTAGGTAGATCTTTTAAAAATGACTGGAGGAGTGAAAGCTATCCTTAAAAAATACCGTGAGGTGGGTGAGGAATTTTCTGCGAGTAAAATTTTCTACTGGTAGAATTTTCCCATAGGCGGAATTCTCTAAGACGACTGCCCGTACTCGACTGATATCCAATGTACCTTGTCATTCGGAGTCAAGGACCTATTACTTGTACAGCTGATTCTGGAACAAGGAATTTCCACAAAGTTTAGGACCAAGTTTAGGAGAATAATTTGACTAATAATGATGTGTTTTTACGCTAATATTTTATGTATGTAATGATTATATGTAAAATACTTTTAATGGATATTTAGATATAAATCTATGTGCACATTACTTTTATCAGCAGAGGTTAAATCTTAAACAAACTTTTTATGTGTATTGTAATCCAATGCACATTGTAAGAATACCTACTGTAATATTGTGGAATAAAGGTATTATTACTATTTTTTTTATTATTATTATTTTTTTTTGTCTATCACAGTCCTCCAGTTCGACTGGGTGGTATTTATAGTGTTGGGGGGTTCCGGGTTGCATCCTGCCTCCTTAGGAGTCCATCACTTTTCTTACTATGTGCGCCGTTTCTAGGATCACACTCCTCTGCATGAGTCCTGGAGCTCTGCAGCCTCTAGTTTTTCCAGATTCCTTTCCAGGGATCTTGGGATCGTGCCTATTATTATTATTATTATTATTATTATTATTATTAATTATTATTATTATTATTATTATTATTATTATTATTTCGGTCTCTTCACTTCTCTGGAATGTTTTGATGGCGCTTTGAACAGAGTCTAGGCTATAAAATCTAAACAGAGTTACGTGTGTGAAAGCCGTAAGTCTCTCTGCATGAAAAGTGAATGGTCTCCTCCGCAGAAGATGAAAGGACAGGCGTCCAAATCCAAAGTTGGATTCAATTGATTGTCGTCACGACAGGGAGAGGATGTCTCAGCTTCGTTCATGGAAGGAGAACTCTGTGAGGTTGTCTTCAGTATATGAGTGCGCTTTTTCAAAATACCTGATCCTTTTCCTTGTATCTCTGATTCGATCACTTCATGAATTTCGAAATATTTCCCATATTTATTCTTCATAAAGAATAATAAAGCTTGCATCTCCTCGTAATCCTCTTTATCATTTTTTAATGTGTTCTGCTTTTTTCGTTTTTATTTTACCGTTTCGTCTCCTCGTAATAAGTTGCTGTCCCATGAGCCTGGGCGACGAGAATAAAAACGAAAACATATTGTTTTCGTTACTTAGCTGGAATTTCATGTTTAAGTGAATGACGCAGGAAAACGCGATATTTTAGTTTTGATTTTTTTTTTTTTTTTTTTTTTTGCTCGCTATAAACTTTACGCAAATAGAAATTCGTCTCTCATTTGTTAGCAGTTAAAGGAATGTGACGTCATTTCCAGTTTCCGATAACTGGGACAACATTCTTCATAGGGGGTAAGGGCATTGATTTGTGTGTGTG
This sequence comes from Macrobrachium nipponense, assembly GCF_015104395.2. Classification (NCBI taxonomy): domain Eukaryota; kingdom Metazoa; phylum Arthropoda; class Malacostraca; order Decapoda; family Palaemonidae; genus Macrobrachium; species Macrobrachium nipponense. The sequence goes on from NC_061107.1 coordinate 59,183, forward strand.
TGTGTGTGTGTGTGTGTAAATACCGCCATTATTGTATTCTCCATACCTACTGACATTTATCTCTCGTGCCTTCTTCATGGAATGTGAATACGAAACTAATTACCCGATACGAGTTCGACCTCTTGGCTCTATTAACTTGAAGGGACTGTCTCCCCCCGAAATAGTGACGCATTTCAATTTTCCATTTTGTTTGAATGATTTGACGAACGTGTTTCATTAAAAAGAAGCGCTGGCTTGTTCTTTCTTTTCACAGAATTGGTTATTTCATGGCTACTTCTTTTATGGCTACCATATTCTCATTTTAAAAAATGTGCGTTCGCCTATTTGGGCCTTCTTTTTACAGAGTTTGTTATTTCATGGCTACTTCTTTTTTGGCTACCGTATTTTTATTTGGAAGTAAGCGTTCACCCTTTGATTTTTACGATCTTCCCACTCACCTCCCAGGTGCAAGGGTGAAAATAACTACCAACGCCGTGTTTCTGGGTGGAAAGTGTCCCGTCTTTCAACTAGAGCCTAAAGGTGATAGCAACTCACCTGTCTTTTCCCACCCTTTATCTGGTAGAAAGGAGGGCATGGCGCTTAATTTAAAAGTTCAAGGTAGAAGTTAAGATTACGATTCAGCCTCCTTCCTTTTTTATTTTTGGCGAGAGAGATTGTTTTTTTAGATTCCTGTATTCCCTAATTCAATAGAACAGAGGCTTTGGCGCAGGGAAGTTCGGGCTTTGATCCTGTACAAAGATCTTGTTCAGGCTTTGAGGGAGAAAATGCATCTTTTTGTAAAGTTCTTGTTTTATACGTTTCAGTATCCCTGCATAGAGCAAGGTCGAGAGAGAGAGAGAGAGAGAGAGAGAGAGAGAGAGAGAGAGAACACGTAGGATATAAATTGTTAATTACTACATCCGAGTACTTTAGTGCCGAGAATCAATTGGATAAAAGATCTCTGGACCATTGGAGAAAATACTTATTCATTTTACGAATTTGCAAACTGCTCTGCAATTTCTTTGATCGCCTAATTCATGGTTACATAGACTACTTGTTAGATTAATATGTCTTGCGTAGCGTTACAGTTAGTATGCAGTTACAGTCCCTATGAAAATCCAGTAAAAAAAAAAAAGCGCCAAGTTTCTTCGGCGCGATCGAGTTTCCTGTACAGCCGAAGATAGAGATCTAGCTTTCGGTGGTCTCGGTGTAATGCTGTATAAGCAGCGCCCCATGAAACTTAACCATGCCTGGTGGTGACCTATCCTATATCGTTGCAGGAAGCACGATTATGGCTAAATTTAAACTTAAATAAAATAAAAACACTGTAACCTTAAGTAGAATACAAACTACTTAGGCTAGAGGGCTGCAATTTGGTATGTTTGATGATTGGAGGGTGGACGATCACCTTACCTATTTGTAGCCCTCTAGCCTCTGTAGCTTTCAAGATCTGAGGGTCGACGGACAGACAAAGCTGGGACGATAGTTTTCATTTACAAAAAAATAAAATAAAATAAAATAAAAAGCCCACTAATCCAGTGAGTGATTCCTATTTGACTTGAAGTGCTCACTAAAATAGACCAGTGACGAATGGCTTTAGATTCCGTACTGAGAGAGGATAGTGAGGTGGAGTACACAAATATTTTATTGTGACTACTACCAGTAACTCAATATCTTAAATTTTTGCAAAGTCCTCGTACTTCCAAGTGGACGGCGATAGTCATCTGTCACCGTATTTTTGCATGCTGCTGAATTCTGACAACGAATAGCAAACATACACTTAAACGTTTATATGATAGCGAACTCCAGGCTTAGGTCAGTATACATTCTACTGACAAAAATAACGGACTTTTTAGATTCAGTCAAACAAGTAATTGTAAATTCTTTTCAGCCTTCTGGCTGGCGATAATGATATTTTGATGTTCACGCTACTTTGTAGCTCAAAGAAACTGTGATAATTATCGTTCTACTCAGAAGAAGTTACCACTGAATTCTGGATAACGAGACCAAGGAACCTATCTCAGTAGGTTGGTTTCGTTTTGAAGATGCCAGCGAACAAGTTTGTTGAAATTTTGATTAAGAGGAGATAAGAATTTATGTATATATATTTTATATATATGTATAATATATATATAGTAATATATATATATATATATATATTATATATATATATATATAATATATATATATATATATATATATATATATATATATATATATATATTATATATATATATATATATATATATATATATATATATATATATATATATATATACAGATAGATAGATAGATAGATAGATAGATAGATAATTGTATATATGTGCAGTGTATATATATATATAAATATATATATATATATATATATATATATATATATATATATATATATATATATATATGATATATATATATATATAATTGTACATATGTGCATTGTGTATATTTATGTATGTATATATATATATATATATATATATATATATATAATATATATATATATATATATATATAATATATTATATATATATATATATATATATAAAGTTTTTTTTGTGCCGACGAAGGAAAAAATGAAAATGTGCTAGCCTATGACTCCTCCTCCTCTCTGTAGAGTGAAAATCGCCCTTATGGCTAATTTGGTAGTGTCAGTTTGATATTAAGCCTTCTTTTGACTATGGCGTTCTTTGTAAAATCAGTATGCCTCAGTAAAGGGTCCGAATAGGACCGAAAGTAACTCGGCCAACTCGTTTTTTTCATTTTTTCCTTCGTGGCAAAAAAACCTTTATTTATACATAGCATCACGTTTTATATAATTCGTGATCAAGTTATTCATCATGAGGGCCACGTTTACTTTTGCTTTCCTGTTCCCGCTGCTGAGCTGTTTCGTCACCTCTTTCTCAAAGTCTTTACAAGCAGCGCACTCTACCAGAATTCACCTGAAATTCCTGAAAAAATGCCTGGCGGAACCAGTGTTACCCAAATCATTGCTACCATACCGCATAAGAAGATACAATCAACACCCTTTTAATGAATTTTCATCAATGATATTAAAACGTCACATTGATGCCGCGAAAATGGAGGAAAAGGAGAAATTTAAAGAACTGGAAAAAGCCCGACGTAACTTTAACTACTCGATTCCAGCTGACTGGAAACACGCATTAAGGCAAGAAATATATGGAAAACTTCATAGAACTACAGACACTTTGATTAGAAAACTGGACAGAAAATTAAACTACCTTATCAACGACAGTGATTGGACCAATAATGCTAGAAGTGATTGTGTGGTGAATTTATCGAGCAAACAAATAAGTGATAATGCAGTGCGCGCATTAGGCT
>NC_061107.1:67500-80000 GCF_015104395.2 Macrobrachium nipponense
TGGAAAGGGATAGAGCTATTTTATTAACAGAGATGAAGCAACGGGAGAAAGAAGGCTGCTCTTTTGAAAAAACTTTTACGCGAAAGTTAAATCAAAATAAAAACATTTGTTTGTATACACAAAAACAAAATTCCTTGTTGGACATCTGAATGACATTCGCAGAATAGACTGCGAGTTCTTGCACTAACAGTTAAATCTCTTTAATATCGATGGTTAATTATATAGACAAAAGACAGACAAGCGCTTGGAAAAGGAATAAAAAAAATTAAATTCGTAACCTCTGACGGGACCTAAAGTCACCATTTCAAGGATAATTGACGATAATTTATCATTATCAATCACTGCTGCGTTATCTGGTAAGCTAGTTTGATCCTATTAACTCTGACGTAATGACTTTATTCATGTTACGATGACAAAGATAGATGAAAGGGTTTATTTAATAGCTCATATGTTTTTAGTTTTTAGTATAACTCAGCTGTTTGAAAATCTTCTTGTTTGTTTCCAAACGTCAGACTCGATGAGTGTCCCCAAGTGATAGGAAAAAAAAAAAAAAACTAAAAAAAAAAAAAAAATAAAAAAAATAAAAAAATAAATAAATAAATAAATAGATAGATAGATAAATGAATACTAAAACTTCTTTCAAGGTCGAATTTTATCTTGAATTTCAAGCACTTAATTAAAGCAAAATTCTCCTCCTCATAGGAGCAAACTCGATATAGCTGCTCTGTTGGCATGGTAGGTAGCGTCGTGGCATGACGCTCAGATATCGCGAGTTCGAGCGCCTCCCCCAGGGCGACGAATAATTACTGGCCCTGTGCCATGAATCAGTTTCTGTTGCAGTGTTGGCGGGTCTTTAGCGGTGGGAGGTTGAAACCCACATTCTTAGGAAGTTTGGAATTCAAGTCAGTGGTCTCGTGGGCTTGTTCCCTGTGAATAGGTTTCATCTAAGAATGATAATAATAAAAGTAATATAGCGATAAACTATTAATAAGAAAGAGAAGGTTATATAAGAAGAATGAGTCTATATCCTCTTCAAGTGGAAAAAATTTTAACTTTCAGATCTCCGAATCCTTTTTTTTTTTTTTTTTTTGTTTTTTTCTAGCTTAAGAGGAAAATCATTGTGAAAATCTAACCAGATAGTACTGTTTATTCACCCTTTTTTATTTTTCCACGTCAAGAGATGCTACATCCACATCGGGAGAAAAAAAAAGCTATAGTACTTTGAACGATGACTGAAGTAGAAGAAGAAACCTCTTCGCTTTACGTTAGGATTCTGAAAAGGATCCATAAGTCTTTCAAAATCGTGAGCAGGGATCTTGCTGCTACGGGATCGGAGCACTGGACTCTCTCTCTCTCTCTCTCTCTCTCTCTCTTTGTATATATATATTTATATATATATATACATATATATATATATATATAATAGTATATATATATATATATATATATATATATATATATTATATATGTACATACACAATCTATATACATCTGTATACAACTTCTTCATCTTTCTGCACTTGGATCTAAGGCTTTGCAGTGACAAGCATCTCCAAGAACGCGCGAAAACTTCGGCAAGTTAAGACGGCTTTGTGGCTATCATAATTAAAATATGCAGCCGGTAGAAAGTGGGCTAGTAGATACGATATATATATATATATATATATATATATATATATATATATATATATATATATATTTGTATATATACAACTATGTGCGTGTGCGTTAGGAGCAAAATGGGAAGACTAACCACATCCCACAGAGGTAAAGGATGTGAGTACGTTTTTTTTGCCAAACTAGACACAAGACAATGTACTGAATGCATAATATACTCAGGCTACAGACAGAAAGGTCAAATACATAATGAAGTAATTAAAATATGAGTTTTTTCACATAATTGACTAACAGCATTGGTTAAAAAGACTCAAACCTATAAAATTTTTTTCATCTTACTTCTGCTTTCGAACAACGTCCAAAGTCAACATAAAGATCTCTACAGACAGCTTATTAAACTTCACAGATACTTCTGTTCAAAAGTACACGGTAATAAGGAAGTAATAGCAAACACGTTGGGAAAGATTTATTTATTGAATTTCACTCTCTTTTGACGTTTTTTAAGAATTCCGGAGAAAACAGTCGGGAGATATCGTCGGCTTTCCAAGGACCCTCCTCTGGAGGGAGAATCGAATTGTCGTCTGTAGGTTCGAATTGAAATCCAATGACAAATAAGAGAATCCGAACCAGTTGTTTTCCCATCGGGAGAGGAAAGAGGGCTAGATTATCCTCCTTTAGTTCGGTGGCGGATTTTGATATATTTGGGGGAAAATTTTACGAGAGGACGACAAGTGGAAATGTTCGCGAAGCCTAGACGGATATTTGCAAAGGATCGAGGTAGGTATACAAAAAACATGCCATCATTGGTCATTTCTGCGGGCTGCCAGGGTCGATATCAACAGGTCAGTATCAGGGTTATTATACCCTTCAGCGTGACATAAACTGGCTCTCTTTAATTCGACTATCACCTACATATCGCCTGCAAACGAACGACAAATGAATAAATAATTAATAAATAAATAAAGAAATAAATAATTAAAATACAACGATAAAATCGTCAATGGAAAGATGTTCAGTCAGGCAAGTTATCAATGAATTGAAACGGAAAATAGTAAGGGACATCACACCAAACCTAGTTTTTAGAAGAGGAGTAGGTACGGAACAGAGCACAAAGAAAAATGAAATATTCCAAAGAGTGAGACGAACGAATAGCAAGATTGTCGCTAACTTCCCAGATAAGTAGATGATGAAAACAAATGAAGCATATGTTGTCACGTTGTCATTATGAATAAAAGGTATACTAAAGGTTGTAGTCGATAAGTTGGTTGTAGCCTACAAAAAAACAACGTAAGAGTTTAAAAAAAATAATAGCAAAAAACGAAAGTTGTAATAAAACGAGACACGAATGAATATAACCCCCCCCCCTCAAAAAAACCATGTAATGCTTAACGCATGATACTGAAATCTAAGTACAAAAACTATAAAATAATAGCAAGAAAAGAACGTTTTGAATAAAACGAGATTCTAATGAAAATAAAAGACAAGAAAGCATGTGAAGCTTCATGCATCATACAGAAATAGAAATGCGAAAATAAAAAATAAAAAATAATAGCCTTGCGCAAGAAGAAAGAAATAAAAAGGAAATAACTGCATAAACGCGGGAAGTTCACAAGCCCAGCTTGCAATAGCATCATCCGAATGCAGGAGAGGCCGTCATTTCTGAGGCATGTCGTGCCATGCTGCTGTTTGCCAGTAAAGGAAGCTCCAAAACTTTAGAGTCATTCGCTGTAAGAGCTGGAAAGTTACGTCATTTTACTTTCACAGTGGCTTGAGAGAGAGAGAGAGAGAGAGAGAGAGAGAGAGAGAGAGAGTCATAACACAAATTATGTAAGCAAGATATTTCTTTTTAAGATATTTCTGATAGACTAATGAATAGATATTTTTGATAGATCAATAAATATAGATAAAATCTGTTTCCAGTTTTCGTATCGCGTCCTCTGTTTCACTAAGTCCTAAAGATGATGTGTTCTAAATTTTACTTTTATTTCAGAAAAATAATGTAAATATGCTCAGAACAGGACTTCTAAATCATCTCTTATATGCCCCCCCATCTTATGGCATGAGGGAGGTAGCCAGTGTACCATAAACCACATATTTGGTTGATTATTTTCCCTCATATAAGTATGGTGGCATGGGGTAGGTCCGCAATCTGGGCTCTATGACAGTACTTGACGTCCCTGAAGGCTTGAGATATACCTCCTCTACGTGAGGAAAAGAGAGGAATACACACATATATGCATACATAGAAATGCAGACGGTAGAGGATACATTATACAGACGTACAGACAGATAAATAAAACCTCAAGATTCAGACATGAATGTATCCCTTGCTATGTCATCCAATGTAGAATCCCCGGCTTCCCTCGTCTAATTAGGAAATGCTCTCGAATAATAGCTCCTCAAATGCCACCCATCTCCGCCCGCGGAGCCCCAATCTGACTAGTTCCAGCAATTACTTTGGGGGCCCACAGTCAAAGACCAGAAGAATCTCAAGGACCCCCAAAGGATATTCTGCGATTAAAGGATTCTCTTCCTTCTCCTTTTCCAACTCCGGAGTTAAGGGGCAAATTAAATGAGGATATTTCTTTTTTTTTTTTTTTTTCTTTTCCTTCAGTATTTAATATGTAAAGTCTCGTCTAATGTGCGAATGATTTATCAAGATGTTCTGCAAATGTTTGTTGTCTTGCCCATGTTAAGATGTATCGTATAATCTGTACAAGCAATTTTACACGAAAAATTTCTCTCTCTCTCTCTCTCGTAGTAGCCATCTTGCTTGATGAGACGTTCCCGCGTGAAATCAGATTAATCAACAGATATCACAAGTTTAACATACGACTAGAATTTGAGAAATATCTAGAAGTGTTCGTGAACTATCGGTGATAAGATTAGTGTGAAAATAGTAGGATAAAGCGTCTTCTAAGTTAGTTTATCAAGTGTAATACTGTAAATCAGAACAAGATGGCAGTGAGTTCCAACTGCGGGAAGAGATGGCGTAATTTAGCGTGTTTAGCAGATTCGCAATACGATGAGGTAGCAGGAAGGGAACTGGCATTTCTCATCTATGAAATCAGCAACAGTCCTAACCAAAAGATACAAAAGCATTCATAGATATTAGAAGGATATAATCCTTCAAACTGGAAAAATCTAATGAAAACATCTTGAAAATAATTGAAGAAGTTCCAAATAAAATCCAAGTGGTCAAGAGACTCATAAAGAAAATATACATAACCAACATATTCCGAAAACAAAGAATGAAAAACAATAAGGTGAATCTTGTGAATATCCTAATTGACGCATTAGGAAAAAGAATGCCAAAAGCATGCAAACTGTGTAAGTTTGGTATAGCATAGTCAATCCACAAAACCTAATCAGAAAATGTGCTGCATGCAACATTCCGACCCCATCCACAGTGTGCTGAGGTAATACAAGATATGAGAAAAGATACAAGAATTTTTTGTTGTTCAACATGTCTATCATGGATAGACAATGTTATTAAATCAAGATTGAATGTAACAAATAGTTTGAGGATGAAGAAGAAGAGGAAGAGGAAGAAGGAAGAAGAAGAAGAAGAGGAAAACGGAAGAGAAGTAAACAAAAATGAAATGACAGAAAAAAATAAGGAAAACAAAGAACAAGATAAAAGTATGGATGCAGATACTCATTGTACTACATATGAGGCAATAAAGCAGCATACCTACGAAGAAATAAATTACGATATGGCAATAGAAAAAGCAAATCCCGAAGAGGCTCTACCCAGATCTACACAATGTTCGGGAAAGAAAGGAAAAAAAATAGACATGAAAGACAAAATCTGCAACCTTTTGAAAAGAGGGAATTGCAGATTTGGAGAAAGATGTTACTACACATCCTAAGGTATGTCACAACTATGAAATATATGGTAAATGTGCATACCTAGATGGATATGGGGATGATTGCAGAGATCTGCATCCAAAATATGCAAAAACCTAAAAGAAGGAAAACGATGTAAGTTCGACAAAAAATGCAAATATATGCACCCTGTAGCCATGAATCATAATCAAATAAATAACCAACCAAGTAATAAAATCCAAAATAAGAAAGAAACAAATAAGAGAGAAATCAAGAATATCAGGTAAAAGAGAAAAGCAAACCACCAATGAGATATGCAGAGATGTCTGCAAAAATTTCAATGCATCAGCTCCAAAATTCTACTCAAGGGATAATAACTGTATTTATTATGCAAGAGGATATTGCAGAAACGGAGAAAATTGCAGATTCAGACACAAAATGAATAATTATGATGAAGGAAGATCAAATATTATGGAAAAGTTGGATTTTTTAATGTCAGAATTTCTGGAAATGAAAAAAAAGAACAACATACCAGAACAGGAAAGAGACATGGGAAATCCTTATTACTACCAATATTAAATGAAGGAGAAAAACACGCAAACCATCATAGTGATGATGCGCAGGGTTTAGTTACGAGTACTCAAAAATATAGTAGTACTTAGAAGACTAACCCAAATTGAAAAGAAAATAGATATAATGAATATAAGTGAAAACCTGGTATTCCCAAGAGACTGGGAATGATGATCAAATAAAGGGTTCCAAACTTATAGATCAGATAGAAAAAATAGGAATCAAGGGGGAACCGCAATATATGGGAAAAGACAAAAAAACAGAAAAATATATGAGAAATATAGTAACTCAGAATGTGAACTAATAGCGGTAGAATTTGAATCTGAAAAATTAATGAACATAGTAATATATAGACCTCCTAATACTAAAGAGTTTGACTTAATAATTGAAAAATTGGATGATATATGTAGAAATCACAAGGACTGGACTATTCTCCTATCTGGTGACTTCAACTTTCCTTTCGTAGAATGAAAGAACGAATAGGAGATTGTGGATGTACTTATACATATAAAAAAGAGAGTAATAGTAGTGCAGAAGATAGAGGCAATTCGAAAAGCTATTAGATATGCTACTAGAAATACACATTCAACAAATAAATCACCTGCCAACAAGAAAGGAAAATACTTTAGACCTAGTATTTGTGAACGAGGTGAATTATGTTAAAGAAATAATAGTTTATAATGCGAGTATTTCAGACCATAATGTCATAGAATTAACAGTTCCTTCCAAAGCAAGTGAAAACAGAGATAAGCAAGAAATGAAAAAGTGGAAAGGATATGGAAAATACAACTTCTACAGTAAAAAATATAAAATGGTCAGAAATAAATGAAGAATTAAACAAAGATTGGGATAACATTTTCGTAAGCGATGACATAAGGGTAATACGGAGATATTATATAAAATATTAGAGAAAATAGTGGATAAATATATACCGAAGAAGAAAAGTAAACATCATTCATGCATACCAAGAGACAGAAGGATCTTGTTCCAGAAAATCAGAAAGTGGAAAAAAGGTCTTGCAAAAGAAAAAAATGCATGGAAAGTTATAGAACTAAAAAGTAAGATAGAAAATGCAGAACAAAAGATATACAATCAAAAGAAAACGCAATTGGAAGAAAAACCCTATTAAATATCAAGCAACAACCAAAACTATTATACTCATATGCGAAGAAGATGAATAAAAGAAGAATAGAAATAGGCCCTCTGAGAATTGAAGGGAGATTAACGAATGAAAAAAAGGAAATTTGCAACATACTGGCAGAACGATATAAGAAGAGAATTCACCCCTAGAATAGATAATGAAGATAATGATATAGAAGTAAGGGACGAAAATAGTGAATATCTAGCTGACATAGAAATTAATGAAGCTGATATTGTGCAGGCAATTATGAAATTAAAAGTGGAGCTGCTGCAGGGCCCTGATGGAATCCCTGCTATTTTGTTAAAGAAAGTAGTTTCATTCTATCGCAAGCCACTTGCAATATTATTAAGACAAAGTGTAGATACAGGCAAGATTTATGATGAGCACAAATTAGCATATATCACCCCTACTTTCAAAAGTGGATCAAGACTTGAGGCAAGTAAATTATAGGCCTGTGAGTCTAACATCCCATATTATGAAAGTGTATGAAAAGGGTAATGAAGAAAAATATTATGAAACATTTAATAAAAAAAATAATTTGTTTAATATAGGACAACACGGTTTCGTACCCGGAAAAAGTACACAAACCAACTGTTAGTCCACGTGAGAACATATTCAAAATATGAAAACGCGGAAATGAAACAGATGTGGTTTATCTAGACTTTGCAAAAGCTTTTGACAAAGTAAGACCATAATATATTAGCAAAGAAAATTAGAAAACAACAATATCGTAGATTAAAATAGGAAGATGGTTAAAAGAATTTTTACACAACAGAAAACAGATAGTTATTGCAAACGATGAGAAATCGGATGAAAACCAAGGTAATATCCGGTGTGCCACAAGATACGGTGTTAGCTGCAATACTGTTTGTTATTATGATTGAAGACATAGACAGTAATGTTAAGGATTCGGTAGTGAGTAGTTTCGCTGATGACACAAGAATAAGTAGAGAAATTACTTGTGATGAAGATAGGAACGCTCTACAAAGAGACCTTAACAAAGTATATGATTGGGCAGAGGAAAATAGGATGGTATTTAACTCTGATAAATTTGAATCAATAAATTGTGGAGACAGAGAAGGAAAGCTATATGCATATAGGGGACCTAATAATGAGACAATCACAAATAAGGAAGCAGTTAAAGACCTTGGTGTGATGATGAATAGGAACATGTTATGCAATGATCAAATAGCAATTCTTTTGGCAAAATGTAAGCAAAAATGGAATGTTGTTACGGCACTTCAAAACAAGAAAAGCTGAACACATGATTATGCTTTATAAAACATATGTTCGTAGTCCACTTGAATATTGCAATATGATATGGTACCCACACTATCAAAGGATATTGCACAAATAGAGAATGTACAAAAGGTCCTTTACAGCTAGAATAGAAGAAGTTAAGGACCTTGACTACTGGGAAAGACTACAATCATTAAAATTATATAGTCCAGAAGGAGAAGAGAACGCTACATGATAATTCAGGCATGGAAACAGATAGAAGGAATAACAGAAAATATCATGGAACTAAAAATATCAGAAAGAGCAAGCAGAGGTAGATTAATAGTGCCCCAAAACAATACCAGGAAAAATAAGGAAAGCACACAGGACATTAATCCACTACGCACCAGCATCGATAATGCAGCGTTTCTCTTTCAATGCGTTGCCAGCTCATCTGAGGAATATATCAGGAGTGAGCGTAGATGTGTTTAAGAATAAGCTCGACAAATATCTAAACTGTCATCCCAGACCATCCAAGATTGGAAGATGCAAAAATATACCGGAAGATGTACTAGCAACTCTCTGGTAGACATTAGAGGTGTCTAACACTGAGGACCTGGGGCAACCCGAACGAACTGTAAGGTCTGTAAGGTAAGGTCTGTAAGGTCTCTCTCTCTCTCTCTCTCATATATATATATATATATATATATATATATCTATATATATATATATATATATATATATATATATATATATATATAATTTATATATAGTATATATATTATATATATATATATATATATATATATATATATATATATAGTTTATATATATATATATATATATATATATTTCTATACACAGTATATTAAAAGTTATTCAGGTGGCAAACACATTCAAAGACCAACTTCATCCAGAACATATATTTCAGACACTGACCACCGCACAATCACACTATAACCCCCCACTACCCCCCACCAAAAACTACCAACTCCTGGCTGCCTTTCCATTATTCAACGTCTTAATCGGCCCCATGTGGTCGTCAAGAGTCACTCACACGAGTGCTTTCGAATTCTTAGTGAACTTTTCCTTTCTTACGTCATTCTCATCTCTCTTCTACATTCAAGAAGGAATTTTATACTCTCGCTCCATCGACCCAGGATTGGCATCTCTCAGCCGAGATTCATTAGTTAATTCACCCTCATTTTATTAACCCTCTCTCTCTCTCTCTCTCTCTCCTCTCTCTCTCTCTCTCTCTCTCACTGAAATCTGGGTCACATATCAGTTTTACTACATACTTTTTTTTGCTGATCTAAACATTCTACTTTCTATTTATTTTTTATCTCGAGTTTTACATCGAGGTCATGACAGACGTACAAACACACACACACACACCATACAATATCTATATCTATATAATATATATATATATATATATATATATATATATATATATATATTATATATATGTGTGTGTGTGTATATATATATATATATAATATATAATATATATATATATATATATATATATATTATATATATATATATATATATATATATATATATATATATATATATATATGTATATATATATATATATATATATATATATATATTATATATATATATATATATATATATATATATATATATATATATATATATATAATATATATATATATATATATATATATATATATATATATATATATATATATATATATATATATATATATATACACACTCACACACACACACCACACATATATATATATATATATATATATATATATATATTATATATATATATATATATATATATATATATATATATATATATATATATATAATATATATATATATATATATATGTGTGTATAAATATAGTGTGTGATAAACAATAATTCACAGAAAACTAAAAGTAAACCCTACCCTCATTCAATGTTGATATTACATAATGAACGAGGAAACCCAGTTGATAAATGAAACTTTCCTTTAAAGGCAATCAAAGTGGAAAAGTTTTATGTTATCCCAGGAAAGACTTGAAGAAATTCCCATCTACCAAACGCAAACTTCAGAAAAGTTACTTCTCTTTGATGTTTAACATCCTCTGTTTATCACGAAATATCAAAGAGGCCTTTCCTAGAGTTAACTCTTGAGCATTTCAGGATGAGGAGAGGAAAAAATCGTGCTAACTTTTGTAACTCTATTAGGGATGCAGTGGCGAAAGGGGAAACCGCGAACCATTCGCCACTGCATCCCTAATAGAGTTACAAAAGTTAGCACGATTTTTTCCTCTCCTCATTCTGAAATGCTCAAGAATGAACTTTAGGAAAAGGTCTCATGATATTTCGTGATAAACAGAGGATGTTAAACATCAAAGAGATGTAACTTTTCTGAAGTTTACGTTGGTAAACGGGAATTTCTTGATGAGGAGAGGGAAAATCGTGCTAACTCTATTATTATTATTATTATTATTATTATTATTATTATTATTATTATTAGAGCAGTGCAGTTTATACAATTTAAAAGTTGCAACAATGAACTCAGCTGCATAATTTATGCAGTTCATCTGGAACGAAAATCTAAATTGGAGAAATTACAAATTATTTTATTCTTAATGAAACGACCATGTTTAGGGTTGTTTCCATCATTTCTTTATCAGAAGAAAAACAGGCAAAATTAATTTTGTTTTAGAAAGATTCACTAAATATTCTAACTTGTTATTGACATATGTAAAAGCTTCACTGACAAAAACAGTGAAGTGTTATTTGCCATATATAACACCCGAGAGTTATGTGGCTTTCGTTAAATTTAGAATCGAGAGAGAGAGAGAGAGAGAGAGAGAGAGAGAGAGAGAGAGAGAGAGAGAGAGAGAGAGAGAGTCCATCTCCGCAGAAATGACACTAAGATTATATCGTCACAAGCTAGAAATAAAAAAGATAAAAAAGCTATACAAATTTGAAAACTATTTTAAACACACCTTAATGACTCAAAAATACTATATTTAATTATTCACGAATACTACAGTTTGCTTTCACTTTTTTTTTTTCAATTGTGCTGTCTGCTTTCTAGATTTCAGTGGCCTTATCTTAGCACGGGCTCTTCCTCCCTTAGCAAACTTGGAAACTTCCCACTAACATAATTGTTCCATGTCCTTCTTACGTGGATTTCATGATACACACACACACGCGCGCACACACACACACACACACACACACACACACACACATATATATATATATATATATATATATATATATATATATATATATTTATATATGATATATACATACATATATATATATATATATATATATATATATATATATATATATATATATCTTATATATATACATATATATATATATTATGCATATATATATATATATATATATATATATATATATATATATATATATATATATATATATATATCTAAATATGTATATATATATATATATATATATATATATATATATATATTATTATATATTTGGCAATGTGTGTATGTATTTATGTATGTATGTATGTATGGTTGGTATGGGCGCCCGGGCCGTCGGTCTGACGGGACTGAGATTCGGAACGGAGATGGGTTTCCACCCGGGAAGGTCGAGGCGTACGTACGGAGCCCGGGAGCCCAAAATTCCTATCCGCCCATGGTGAGAAAGGTTCTGCCTTGTGAAACGGGTCTGGGCTATGCCCGTAGACTTAGTTTACTAAAAAAACAATTTCTGTATACATATGATTTCTCATTTGAAAAAGAATACTATACGGTAAACATCAATGACATCAAAGAGGGTGGTTTTAGAAGGGGGTTGACAGAGAGAAAAGAAAATGGCGGGAGGAGAGAAAATGAGAGAGAGTCGAAAAAGTGTTAGGGAGAAGAGAGAGACAGACAGACAGACAGAGTTGGTATTAATAAGAAGAAAGGGGGTAAGAGACAGTGATTGTTGGAGAGAGAAAGAGAGAGTAAGAAAAAGGAGGAGAGAGAGAGAGACAAAGAGACAGAGAGAGAGAGATTATTATATATTATATGTATTATATATTATATTTATACACTATATATATATATATATATATATATATATATATATATATATATATATATATATATATATATATA
>NC_061107.1:85000-92500 GCF_015104395.2 Macrobrachium nipponense
CGAGGATTACCTGTGGCTTTTCTAATACCAAGAACTCCAGAAATATTAATTTTAGTGACGATAATGAAGATGGAGGAAAAGCCTCACTATCTGGCATCTGTTTACGTTTCGTTACATACGTACACATGAACGTTCATGGATTTATTTCAGCGATGATAATAATAATAATAATAATAATAATAATAATAATAATAATTAATAATAATAAGTGGTACGAGCACCAATCTTAAGGAGTGATAGAAACGAATCACGCAAAGATCCTCTGAGGACTATGGTATCTGAACGGATAGGGTGATACTGCAAACAGACCAGACGTGGCGTTGATTGACAAAATCAAGAAGAAAGTATCACTCATTGATGTCGCAATACCATGGACACAGAGTTGAAGAAGAAAGAGAGGGAAAAAATGGATAAGTATCAAGCCCTGAAAATAGAAATAGAAGGATATGATATAACAGTGGAAATTGTACCCATAATCATGGAAACACTAGGAACGATCCCAAGATCCCTGAAAAGGAATCTGGAAAAAAACTAGAGGCTGAAGTAGCTCCAGGACTCATGCAGAAGAGTGTGATCCTAGAAAACGGCGCACATAAAGGGGGGGAAAGAAAAGTGATGGACTCCTAAGGGAGGCAGGATGCAACCCGGAACCCCACACTATAAATACCACCCAGTCGAATTGGAGGACTGTGAGAAACACACCCCCGCCCTCCACCTCCCCCCAAAAAATATAATAATAGCATGCTGGAAGAAGACCTTCATTAACACAGGTTTTTTATTGAAAATAATGGCTATTTCATTCGTGTTTATTTGGTATAGAAGTTTTCTCTATTCTTCTTATTACTGACTTCCTCTGTACTGAAATTGGCTATTGCCAATTTGAGTACAGAAGAAAAGTCAGTAACAAGAAGAATAGAGAAAAGTCTATAACAAATAGAGAGCTGAAATAGCCAATATATTTTTCAATAATAATAATAATAATAATAATAATAATAATAATAATAATAATAATAATATAACAATAATAATAATAATAATAACCTATTCCCAAGAGTGGGAAGAGAGAGGATTACATTTGTTGTATTTATGGTGTTAGGGTCCTTTGAAGCAACATAAATCTTAGCATAAAACAAAAGAGAAAAAACCTGACGCCATAATACCTTATGTCTGCTTGCTGAATACTGTCGCTGCTTGATTGCAAATCCACGAGATCTAGCATTCGAGACATTTATATCATAATTTTCTTATCTTCTTAATCTTAAATTATTTCCTTCTTCAGCTATCTTTGCCAAACTGACACGTCAGTCATGATTGGCGCTGCCCAGACTTTCAAATGTCCAACTGAAGATTCATAATATATTAAGTGACTAAGTCAACCTTCCCATATTTTATACAACCGGAGTTTGCGGAAGATGACGAAACCAGACATCATCACAAAAACTCCACAGACTGATTTCTCATTAAAATAAGTTTTCTCAGAAGCGAGAGAAGTAATCTTGCAAAAGCTCACACTCTGCATACGAGCCGGCATAGATGTTCACGCACCGCATGGCGGTGTTGCCAAACCTTACTGTTTGTACAAGAGCTTAGGAACTGAGTTTAGAACGTCAACTTGCGGAGTACTGACGGAAGAAGGAAAGAAGGCTTTTAAAATAGGCTTAAAAGGGGATGTTTTAATCGCTTTTAGGAGTTTTTATACGTGGCGCATAATTTTTTAATTCCAAGTGGGTCACCGATGAATTACGGTAAAGACATAATACATGCAAGTTTAAATGATATTTGCGTCGTTATATTTGTGAAACAAAGAAGTTTACGAGCGCATAAGTGACAAAAACACACACACAACACACACACACACACTCATATATATATATATATATATATATATATATATATATATATATATATATATATATATATATATATATATATAATATATATAATATATATATATATATATATATATATATATATATACTATAAGAAAAAACATAATCTAATCAGAAACAGGAAAAACGCAACCCTCCACGGGGAGCTATTTCACACTCAAATTGTGCATTCTCGTAGAGCACAATCTCTTCCTCTAGAGCGGCTCTCCTGTTCTTTTTTTTTTTTTTTTTTTTTTTTTTTTTTTTTTTTTGCCCTGAGGTATTCAGAGCTTCGCTGAAACACTCTGTGGGAGATATACGGCCACTCAGGCATACCACCACAGAATTTTTTTTTCGGAATAGTTACAGGGAAAGCTGCGTACATATTTTTCCTTGGAGAACCGCACTGAATTTCGTTTAAAAACCACCATTCTGCCTCTTCTGTTCTTCTTATTTAATGAAGAATAATCCATTTTTATGGGGAAACGAAATATCCGAATTGAATTCAATACAGAATGTAGGACAGGCGCCAAACACTGGAACAAATGAGGTCATTCAGCGCTGAAACGGAAATTGGCAGCAAAAGGTTTGAAAGGTGTAACAGGAGGAAAACCTCAAAGCAGATGTACTATTAAACCACTGATAGGAGAGGGTGGAAAGTAAGATGGAAGAAAGGGAGTGTGAAAGGAGGTACAGCAAAAGGAATGGAAGGAATGCAGCTAGGGGCGGAGGCAAGCTGCAAAGAACATTACGTAATGCCTACAGTGCACCTCATGGGGTGCACTAACGCAGTATTGTCCATTCATGGAACTTACGATTCGTGGTGTCAAGTATTTATCATTTCATTCATTCATCTGTAATATCATTGTGTATACTCGTGAATTCGTATATTGCCCATCCATATGATAAACTCGGGAATTCGTATATTGCCCACTCGCATGATAAACTCATAAATATGTATATTGCCCATTCGCATAATGAACTCGGGAATTCGTATATTGCACATTCACATGATAGACTCGTGTATTCATATACTGCCCATCACATGATAAACTCATGAATTCTCATATTGCCTACTCGCATGATAACTATGTTTACGTATATTGCCCATATCACATAATCAACTCGTATTCGTATATTGCCCATCACATATAAACTCGTGAATTCGTATATTGCCCATTTCTATGATAACTTCGTGAATTCGTACATTTGAAACAACAGAGCCATTTCGAAATATATTAATTTAATTTCAGTTGCTAGGCAGTGTCAGTCATATTAAAATCAAGCATGTATCTAGTTTTATACTAACAGCATAATAAACTCAACTGTCATAAATTCACTGTTAACATTTCACTTTCATTCCTCTCCTCTCCAGAATTATGTTTCACATTTAGTTACGGTATAAATAATGCAAACGATGCGTGATCCCACCTCCAGCTGACTCGGGACGCATGAAGATTTTCCCCTCATGCGTATAAATTGTAAACGTTATATTCCTAACTTTTTGAATGTAGATTAAAACGTGCTAAAATCTACGGACAAATTGAGCCTCGTTTAATTTTCGGAAATTAAAATATATATATATATATATATATATATATATATATATATATATATATATATATATATATATATATATATATATATATATATATATATATGTATGTATATGCACTTTTTAATTTCTCATCCCGACAGAACAATCTGAAGTATTCATTTGATTTTTGGAAACTCTCTCTCTCTCTCTCTCTCTCTCTCTCTCTCTCTCCTCTCACCATTCTTTTCAATCTTACTGAGCAGTTTGAAAAAAAATCACTCAATATTCCATATCAGGTCAGCCAACATCTTCGATAATGGACTACCCAAAATAAACCCAACACTTCGTTATTAAAAGGCATTTCCACGGCAGAAAAACACAGCACGGATCGTAAAGTGGAGAGTTTTTATTTGAATATGTTTTGAAATATTTAGTGAGAAAGTGAATTTCACCAGGCGCCAGGATAAATTTAAGATGGCTCAGAGCAGAGCAATCCTGCTGGAACTTTTACGTTCAATGATGCCTCGGCCAGATGATAGCATGCTGTTTGAAAGTAAAAAATAGTACCAGTTCAAAGAAAAAAAATAAATTTATCATACAAAAGGGCAATAAACGAATTCACGAGTTTATCACATTGAATGGGCATATATGAATTCACGAGTTTATCTAACGAATGGGCAATATACGAATTCACAAGTTTATTATGTGAATGGGCAATATGATGATTTCATGAGTTTATCATACGAATGGGCAATATACGAATTCACAAGTTTATCATATGAATGGGCAATATACGAATTCACGAGTTTATCATACGAATGGGCAATATACGAATTCACGAGTTTATCATGTGAATGGGCAATATACGAATTCATGAGTTTATCATATGAATGGGCAATATACGAATTCACGAATTTATCGCCCGAATGGCAATATACGAATTCACAAGTTTATCATGTGAATGGGCAATATAAAGATTCATGAGTTTATCATACGAATGGGCAATATACGAATTCACGAGTTTATCATGTGAATGGGCAATATACGAATTCACGAGTTTATCATGTGAATGGGCAATATTCGAATTCACGAGTTTATCATGTGAATGGGCAATATACGAATTCACGAGTTTATCATGTGAATGGGCAATATTCGAATTCACGAGTTTATCATGTGAATGGGCAATATAAGATTTCATGAGTTTATCAATACGAATGGGCAATATACGCATTCACAAGTTTATCATGCGAATGGGCAATATACAAATTCACGAGTTTATCATACGAACATGGGCAATATACGAATTATTTCACGAGTTTATCATATGAATGGGCAATATACGAATTCACGAGTTTATCATGTGAATGGGCAATATACGAATTCACGAGTTTATCGCACTAATGGGCAATATACAAATTCACGAGTTTATCGCATGAATGGGCAATATACGAATTCACGAGTTTATCACATGAATGGGCAATATACGAATTCACGAGTTTATCATGTGAATGGGCAATATACGAATTCACGAGTTTTATTACACGAATGTGCAATATACGAATTAACGAGTGTATCATACGAATGGGCAATATACGAATTCATTAGTTTATCATATGAATGGGCAATATACAATTTCATGAGTTTATCATACGAATGGGCAATTTTACGAATTCACAAGTTTATCAACACAATGAGCAATATACACATTTACGAGTTTATCATTCGAATGGGCAATATACAAATTCACGAGTTATCATATGAATGGGCAATATACGAATTCACGAATTTATCACGTGAATGGGCAATAGACAATTTCATGAGTTTAATCATACGAGTGGGCAAATTTACGAATTCACAAGTTTATCACACGAAGAGCAATATACGTATTTACGAGTTTATCATACCAATGGGCAATATACAAATTCACGAGTTATCATGTGAATGGGTCCAATATACGAATTCGCGCTTTTATCACGTGAATTGGCAATATACGAATTCACCAGTATAAACAATGATATTACAAAAGAATGAATGAGATGATAAATACTTGACTCCACGATTGGTAAGTTCGATGCATGGGACAATGCTGCGTTATTGCACTTCTATGAGGTTCTTTCCACCCTCTCCTATCAGTGGTTTCATAGTACATCTGCTCTGAGGTTTTCCTCCTTTTACAACTTTCAAAACCTTTTGCTGCCAATTTCGTTTCAGCGCTGAATAACCTCATTTGTTCAAGGACTTGGCCTTTGTCCTACATTCTGTACTGGATTCAATTCGGATATCTTTATTTCTCCATAAAGATAGATTATTCCTTCATTAAATAAATAAGAGCAAGAGAAGAGGTAAATGCATGGTTTTTAAAACGAAATTCAGTGCGGATCTCGATGGGAAACTATGTACGTAGCTTATTGAAACTGTTCCTAACAAAAATTCTGTGGTGGTATGCCTGAGTGGCTGTATATCTCTCCCACGAAGTGTTCAGCGAAGCCTTGAATACCTCAGGGCCAAAAAAATTTTTTTTTAAAAGTAAAAAAATGCAGAGCCGCTCTAGAGGAAGGATTATGCCTCTACAAGAATGCACAATTAGTGTGAAATAGCTCCGGGTGGAGGGATGCGTTTTTCTTGTTTCTGATTAGATTATGTTTGTTCTTGTAGTATATATATATATATATTATATATAGTATATATATATATAATATATATATATATATATATATATAGATAGAAATATATAAATTCTTGTGTTCAAACGACACAGGATACGTCTCTAGTATAAAAGGCCCATTTAAAACACTCTGGCTTAAAGTTAGGACTATATATTTCGGCGGGCTGACTTACACCCTTATCAAGTACTAATAAGGTTGTGAGTTAGTCCAACGAATTATAGTCTATATATATATATATATATATAATATATATATATATATATATATATATATATATATATATATTTGTATGTGTGTGTCTTTGTGTCTGTGTGTGTGTGTATGTGTGTTGCGTGTGCACGTGCGTCACTCATATGCTCGTAACTCCTTTGTTTTCACAAATATAACGACAAAAATATTTGAAATCGCATTCACCATGTCCTTAGGGTAACTCACCGTTGACTCAGTTGGAATTAAATTATGTGCCACGTATAAAAACTCCTAAACACGATTAATACATCCCCTTTTAAGCCAATTTGACGTTCCAATCTCAGTTCCTAAGCTCTTGTACAAACAATAAGGTTTGGCAACACCGTCATGCGCTGCGTCAACATCTATGCCGCTCGTATGCAAGGTTCCTTCACTCGCTTCTGAGAAAATTGATTTTAATGAAAAATCAGTCTGTGAGTTTTTGTGATGATGTCAGGTTTCGTCAGCTTCCGCAAACTCCGGTTGTATAGAATATGGGACGGTTTACTTAGTCAGTTGATATGATATGAATCTACAGCTGACCACTTGAAAGTCTGAGCTGCGCCAATCATGACTGATATGTCAGTTTAGCAAGGATACCTGAAGAAGGAAATATTTAAAAAATATATATAAAAAATAATTAAGGAAATTAAGATATAAATGTCTCGAATGTTAGATCTTGTGGATTTGCAATCAAAACGTGAACAGTATTCAGTAAGCAGCAAATAAGGTATTATGGTGTTGGGTTTTTTCTTTTTTGTTTTATGCTAAGATTTATGTTGCTTCAAAGGACCCTAACACCATAAATACAACAAATGTAATCCTCTTTCTTCCCACTCTTGGCAATAGGTTATAGGTTGGTATTATTATTATTATTATTGAAAATATAATGGCTATTTCAGCTGCGTTTATTTTGCATAGGCGTTTCTCTATTATTCTTATTACTGACATGCTCTGCACTCAAATTGGCAATGCCAATTTCAGTAGAGAAGAAAAGTCAGTAATAAGAAGAATAGAGAAACTTCCATACAAAATAAACGGGGATGAAATAGCCATTATTTCAATAAAACCTGTGTTAATGAAGGTCTTCTTCCAGCATGCTATTATTATTATTATTATTTTTTTTTTTTTTTTTTTTTTGGGGGGGTTTGTAGTTATCACAGTCCTCCAATTCGACTGGGTGGTATTTATAGTGTACGGT
>NC_061107.1:102500-104692 GCF_015104395.2 Macrobrachium nipponense
ATCTCTTTGTAATCAGAATATTCACGTCTTCGTGGATTACCAGTGTCCATGGTTTCATTGCTGTAGAGTAAATATATTTCTCCACTGTCATGCAACTGTTATAAATGAAAGAGAATGTGATATGTATAGAATATAATAGTTTCTTTAATGACAAGATTGTTTCTTTAGCTCAATCAAGTTTTCTGTACAGCGTATAACGCTGTATGAGATCCTTAGCCAATGCCCATAAAACTCTCAACGGCGACCATGAAACTTTCAGCCACGGCAGCTATCGGTGTCAGACGTTTGATCATGGATAAACTTAATCTTTAAATAAAATAAAAACTACGTAGGCTAGAGGGCTGCAATTTGCTATGTTTGATGATTGGAGGGTGGATGATCAACATCCCTATTTGCAGCCCTCTAACCTCAGTGGTTTTTAAGACCTGAGGACGGACAGACAAAGCCATCCCAATAGTTTTCTTTTACAGAAAACTTAAAACTGGTCGGATTTGCTTCACGCTTACTCGAACATCGAACGTAAATATACGTTCCTTACCCAGTGTTTGTTTTGCAGATATCATTTCATTTCGTGTCTATGTTTTCCATTGATATTCGCTCGTTGCATTCATCCATTTCCATGGTAGGAATCGTAATAGGAAAACAACAATAGTTTGTCCCACTTCAAGGTTTTTGTTAATGCAGTGCATTGCATTGCATACTGCAACATGTATTTTTTTTATTGGGTATGTAAGGGCATTGTTATTTCATATTACAGATGAATCCCTAATATGTTCTACAGTAGATTTTTTTTAAATGAAATATGTTTGATGGGAGACAATACGACTTTCATAAAAAAAGAAGTCCAAACACATTTTTCCTTTTCTTTCTATTCACAGTTTTATATTGGTGCTTTAAAAAATATAATACGAAAGAAATTTGTTATTATTTTAGTGTTTTGTGGAATGACTACGAGGGGACACTGGAAGAAGGTTTATGATTTTTTTTATAGATTTTCTTTATAGTTCGGAACCCCTGCTTGAAGATCAATGTTAGATTAACACGCTATTGGGTATATATATATATATATATATATATATTATATATATATATATATATGTATAACAGAATCACGAAAGTTAGGAACGTGATAAATCGCTAAATAAAGATAATGCCACGAAGGCCTTCGTTTATTTTTCTTCGTTCGTGGCATTTATCTTTATATATATATATTATATATATATATATATATATATATATATATATATAGTGTGTGTGTGTGTGTGTGTGTGTGTGTGTGTTTAGTGTGTATGAGTGTGTGTCATGAAATCCACGTAAGAAGGCGAGTGAAAACCAGGATATGGAACAAGTACTAACGTAGTTTTTACTACATATTTAAGTTCACACTATGTGTGTGCGTGTGTTTGTGTGCCTGTGTGCCTATGTGGGTGTGTGCGTGAGGACGTACAATTTCTTTTTGACTCGTATTTTATTTATTAGCGAGAGATATTGTGTAAATATTTGGTCGTAGCGGATGTACTAATTGTACTTTTAGACGAAAATATATTTATTTAGTGTTCAATTTCCATCGTGAGTTTAAAACATTATAAATATATAAATGTTTATATATCATGTCTCCTTTTCTAAAAATCATTTCGTTCTTCACTTTTTTCTGCGGATAATAAAACCTTCCAATCTTTAATTCGACGTAGATCAAAGACATACTTCTTGAATTAGGAATAAAATATCAAACCATTTTTGGCAAAAGCTCTCCATCTGCCTTTACAAACGTCATAAAAGGTGCATAGTGAATTGAATGCTTTTGCCAAATCATAACTGAAGTCATGACGTTAATCAGCTTCTGTCATAAAATTCGCACGGAGATACATTTAAGTAAATAAAGTAGGTAAATGCATAAACATTAAATTTTCTGGTGATAGAAGCTCACTCTCGACGTAGTTCGGAAGTCACGTAAAAATACAATACAAACAAACAAACAAACATAAACATTAAATTTCCCAATGACTTGTCAGTCACACTACATTAATGTAGGATGTTAAATATCTAGCAACCTTGACAATTCTTTTATGACTCGCACAGCAGCGAGGACGCAAAAATTATCCTCATTCCCCGTCTGTCATGTCAACCTAATTTCTGCAGCTCCATATTGGACCTCTCCTTCGTTACGTGAAGTGATATTGCCCTCATTTTCA
>NC_061107.1:105192-107692 GCF_015104395.2 Macrobrachium nipponense
AACCCAACAGAAACCAAAACAGCAACCTCCTTGGAAAAGGCGCCTGGAAAAGCAAATCATGGTGATGAGATATGACTTGAGTAAACTGAAAGAGATGGCAGAAAAAAGGCTAAGAAGCAAGGAAAACAAGGGAGGAACTCAACGAGAAATACAAAGTACAAGAGAGGGGATCTAAACAACACAATAGAAGATGTAAAACAGAGGCCTTAACGCCAAAGCACATAAGATCCAACGGTACATGAACCTGGAATAAGGGATACCAACAGAACAAACTATTCGGAACCAACCAGAAAAGACTATACAGCCAACTAAGAGGGGAAGAAACCAACCACCAGAAATTCCTGAAGCCGAACAAAGTAAGAGACTCTGGGAAAACATATGGAGCAATCCGGTATCACACAACAAACATGCAACATGGCTCCAGGAAGTCAAGGAAGAGGAAATAGGGAGAATAAAACAAAGATTCACAGAGATCACGACAGGACACAGTCAGACACCAACTAAGGAAAATGCCAAACTGGAAAGCCCAGGTCCCGATGAAGTCCATGGATACTGGCTCAAAACTTCAAGGCCCTACACCCACGAATAGCAGAACAACTCCAGCATTGTATCTCAAATCACCATGCACCCAAATGGATGACCACAGGAAGAACATCCTTAGTACAAAAAGACAAGAGTAAGGGAAATATAGCCAGTAACTACAGGCCTATCACCTGCCTACCAATAATGTGGAAGTTACTAAACAGGTATCATCAGTGAAAGGCTATACAACTACCTACAGGAGACACCACATCCCCCACCAACAGAAAGGCTGCAGAAGGAAGTGTAGGGGCACAAAAAGACCAGCTCCTGATAGACAAAATGGTAATGAGAACAGTAGGAGAAGGAAAACCAACCTAAGCATGGTATGGATAGACTATAATAAAACCTTCGACATGATACCACACACATGGCTAATAGAATGCCTGAAAATATATGGGGCAGAGGAAAACACCATAAGCTTCCTAAAAAATACAATGTGCAACTGGAATACAATACTTACAAGCTCTTGAATAAGATTAGCAAAGGTTAATATCAGGAGAGGGATCTTCCAGGGCGACTCACTGTCCCCACTACTCTTCGTAGTAGCCATGATTCTCATGACAAAAGTACTACAGAAGATGGATGCCGGGTACCAACTCAAGAAAAGTGGCAACAGAATCAACCATCTGATGTTCATGGACGACATCAAGCTGTATGGTAAGAGCATCAAGGAAATAGATACCCTAATCCAGACTGTAAGGATTGTATCTGGGGACATCAGGATGGAGTTTGGAATAGAAAAATGCGCCTTATTCAACATACAAAAAGGCAAAGTAACGAGAACTGAAGGGATAAAGCTACCAGATGGGAGCAACATCAAACACATAGATGAGACAGGATACAAATACCTGGGAATAATGGAAGGAGGGGATATAAAACACCAAGAGATGAAGGACACGATCAGGAAAGAATATATGCAGGACGATCAAGGCGATACTCAAGTCAAAACTCAACGCCGGAAATATGATAAACATGGGCAGTGCCAGTAATCAGATACAGCGCAGGAATAGTGGAATGAGGACGAAGGCAGAACTCCGCCAGCATAGATCAGAAAACCAGGAAACATATGACAATACACAAAGCACTACACACAAGAGCAATACCGACAGACTATACATAACACGAAAGGAAGGAGGGAGAGGACTACTAAGTATAGAGGACTGTGTCAACATCGAAAACAGAGCACTGGGGCAATATCTGAAAACCAGTGAAGACGAGTGGCTAAAGAGTGCATGGGAAGAAGGACTAATAAAAGTAGACGAAGACCCAGAAATATACAGAGACAGGAGAATGACAGACAGAAAAGAGGACTGGCACAACAAACCAATGCACGGACAATAAATGAGACAGACAAAAGAACTAGCCAGCGATGACACATGGCAATGGCTACAGAGGGGAGAGCTAAAGAAGGAAACTGAAGGAATGATAACAGCGGCACAAGATCAGGCCCTAAGAACCAGATAGTTCAAAGAACGATAGACGGAAATAAAAACATCTCTCCCATATGTAGGAAGTCCAATACGAAAAATGAAACCATAAACCACATAGCAACCGCGAATGCCCGGCACTTGCACAGAACCAGTACAAAAAGAGGAGCATGATTCAGTGGCAAAAGCCCTCCACTGGAGCCTGTGCAAGAAACATCAGCTACCTTGCAGTAATAAGTGGTACGAGCACCAACCTGAAGGAGTGATAGAAAACGATCAGGCAAAGATCCTCTGGGACTATGGTATCAGAACGGATAGGGTGATACGTGCAAACAGACCAGACGTGACGTTGATTGACAAAGTCAAGAAGAAAGTATCACTCATTGATGTCGCAATACCATGGGACACCAGAGTTGAAGAGAAAGAGAGGGAAAAAATGGATAAGTATCAAGATCTGAAAATAGAAATAAGAAGGATATGGGATATGCCAG
>NC_061107.1:117692-145192 GCF_015104395.2 Macrobrachium nipponense
CTCAGTGGTTTTTAAGACCTGAGGACGGACAGACAAAGCCATCCCAATAGTTTTCTTTTACAGAGAACTTAAAACTGGTCGGATTTGCTTCACGCTTTCTTGAACATCGAACGTAAATATACGTTCCTTACCCAGTGTTTGTTTTGCAGATATCATTTCATTTCGTGTCTATGTTTTTCATTCATATTCGCTCGTTGCATTCATCCATTTCCATGGTAGGAATCGTAATACGAAAACAACAATAGTTTGTCCCACTTTAAAGTTTTTGTTAATGCAGTGCATTGCATTGCATACTGCAACATGTATTTTTTTATTGGGTATGTAAGGGCATTGTTATTTCACATTACAGATGAATCCCTAATATGTTCTACAGTAGATTTTTAAAAATGAAATGTTTTTTTTTATGGGAGAGAATACGACTTTCAATATAAAAAAATAAAGGGTCCAAACACACATTTTTCCTTATCTTTCCATTCACAGCTTTATATTGATGCTTTAAAAAAAATATAATACGAAAGGATTTGTTAATTTTTAGTGTGTGGAAGGGACTACGAGAGACACTGGGAGAAGGCTTATGATATTATAGTTTTTTCTTATTTGTTTTATTCCGGAACATCATGCTTCAAGATCAATGTGTTTAATTGATACTCTATTGTGTCATATATATATATATATATATATATAGGTATATATATATATATATATATATGTATATATATTATATATATATATATATATATATATATATATATATATATATATATATGTATGTATATATATATATATATATATATATATATATATAATATATATATATATATATATATATATATATGTGTGTGTGTGTGTGTGTGTGTGTGTGTGTGTGTGTGTGTGTGTGTGTGTGAGTATGTATGTGTGTGTGTCATGAAATCCACGTAAGAAGGCGAGTGAAAACCAGGACATGAACAAGTACTTACGTAGTTTTTTCTACATATTTAAGTTCACACTGTGTGTGCCTGTGTGCCTATGTGAGCGTAGATGCGTGAGGACGTACAGTTTCATTTTGACTCACTCGTATTTTATTTTTATTAGCGAGAGATATTCTTTCCTTTGAACGTGTTTTGAAACCCTTGTCCCTTTGTACGCCAAAATATATATATCATATATATATATATATATATATATATATATATATATATATATATATATATATATATATATATATATATATATATATATATATATATATATTTGGTCTTCGTGGAGGTGCTAATTGTACTTTTAGACAAAAATATATTGAGTATTCAATTTCGATCGTGAATTTAAGACATTATAAATATATGGATGTTGATATATAAAGGCTCCTTTTCCAAAATCATTTCGTTCTTCACTTTTTTCTGCTGATAATAAAACCTTCAAATCTTTAATTCGACGTAGATCAAATGACATAATTCTTGAATTAGGAATATGTCAAGCCATTTTTGGTGTTGTTCTTTCAGTTGGCAAAAACTCTCTCTTCCTTTCCAAAAGTCATACAAGATGTATAGTGAATGAATGCTTTTCCAAATCATCACTGAAGTCGTTACGTTAATCAGTTTCTGTCATGAAATTCACACAGATACATGTAAAAGAATAAAGTAGGTAAATGCAACGTAAAATCACCATACAAACAAACAAACATAAACATTGAATTTCCCAATGACTTGTCAATCACACTACATTAATGTAGCATGTTAGATATCTGGCAACCTTGACAATTCTTTTATGACCTCGCACAGCAGTGAGGACGCAAGAATTATCCTCATTCCCCGACTGTCATGTCAACCTAATTTCTGCAGCTCCATATTGGACTTCTCCCTCGTCACGTGGTGTGATATTGCCCCCATATTCAGGCTGGCTCTTTCTATTGCCAATTTGAGTACAGAAGAAAAGTTCGTAATAAGAAGAATAGAGAAACGTCTATACAAAATAAAAGCAGCTGAAATAGCCAATATATTTTCAATAATAATAATAATAATAATAATAATAATAATAATAATAATAATATGCTGGAAGTAAACCCTCTTTTAAACACGTTTTATTAACCCTTTGAATACGACTGGTTCGTATACGATACGTTTCCTAAGGTATCCCAGAACACGGGTGTATCGTATACGGTCACTGGCAATTTCCTTTCATGTGGAAGACTGATGATTGAACTACTGGCCTGTTTTTTCTTGATATGGTTACAATCTGCCAGTTGTCATACTGTGAATTCATATAAATGTGTGCATTTCCCTAAAATTCATTATTTTTCATCAATATGTCGCAGGAGGAGTCAAGCGTACGACATCTTCGAGCTTGACCGCCGGCAGATCGAGAGAAGAGCTCTCGATGACGATAATTATTTTGTAGACTTTCTCGGTAAATTTTCTAGATATGAAAATGAATGGGATTTAGAAGGCATTTAAATGAACAATTATACGCCTAGTGCAAGAGACAGGGATGAAATTTCAACCGACAGTGAAAATAACGAAAATCTGCTACCTAACGAAAGTAACGGTGTTGAAAGAAGTCGGATACAGCGACTGCGAGGACTCAGTGATGTGGGAGTGGGTTGCCAGTAAGTTCCAGCCCCGAGATTTCGTATTTGACGGCAGTGACGTAATGCGAATGAAAATTCAAATGAAGTACTCCGAAATAGGTCATGTTTTTCAATTTTTCGATACGACTTTATATGGCTGACTATTAGAGAGACAAACCGTTATCAAAGATTCCTTGTTGATTACAATTGGAGATGCAGTACCAAAATATAGGCGAAAGTTGCCCAGGTTACTGTGAACGAAATGGTACGCTTCCTGTGTGATTATGATCATGTCGCATCTAAGTAAACGTCGCATCGTTGATTACTTGATTACGCTTGAGGCAAAACTAGACAAAAGGAGAATGAGAAGGCTGATGGCAAGGGACAGATTTCATCGAATTCTAGCTCTACATTTCGTTGACAATTCACAAGGGAAAAAAACATTTCGTTGACAATTCACAAGGGAAAAAAAACATTTCGTTGACAATTCACAAGGGAAAAAAACATTTCGTTGACAATTCACAAGGGAAAAAAAACATTCGTTGACAATTCACAAGGGAAAAAAAACATTTCGTTGATAATTCACAGTAGAGACCCAGATAAAAATGAAATAAAATAGATAAATAAACTAGTGTTCGTCAATGTGCGTAGCAAAATCAGGGAAAATTTTCAACCTTTCAATGATTTATACATAGATGAAAGTTTGATGGTATGGAAGGGAAGGTCTTAGTTTCAGCAAAATATGCCAAATAAAAGAAGTCGATTAGGAGAGAAAATATTTGAACTTTGTGATGCCCAAACGGATTGTATTCTCGATTTTATAATAAATCTACAGACATATTGGTAGATGAAAAACTAGGCGTATCTGGTTCTGCGGTAAAAGCATATATGTCTACGTATCCCGGAAAACATGTGACATGCAAACACGATTGTTACCTACCCACATTCACCAGGATCAATATTATAAACCACTTAAGACCAAAATATATAATTGTGTAGTGTATGCAGAGTTTTCGTGGCCTCTAGATATATAAGTACATACCTTTATACATACATACAAATATGCATGCATGCAAACATACATACAAGCGCCACATACAAATAAATAAATAAATATTTAAATGTAAATATATATGTATGTAAAGCGCTTGGCAGTGACGCGTGTGTGTACGTGTGTGTTGTGTGTCTCTGTCTATGATGAAACACCGAGTATCATTTAACGGCTTTCTGCTAGGCTGCTACAATTGGATGTAGGAATGGTACAAACGATTTGCCAGGAAAGGAAAATATAATATGAAAAAACAAATATATTTGTTGGGCTAAGCTGAAATAAAATAGAATACGTAAGTTGATTCAATTTCGTGATATTTTTGGTTTTCCAGAAACACCTCTTCAGTAAAAACTTTCAGCAAAAGCCACCGTCCTCGTTAGCAGCTTTTTATTTTTATTTTTTTTAAAACGAGGCTGAAAACGTATCCAGGATAAGAGGTAATTAAAAATCGGATTGCTATATAATGAGGCAGATATGAATGAAAAGAACAAGTTCCCTGAAACTTTAATTCTGAGCCAACAAAGACTAAACCCGTTTTAAAGAAGGGTTCAACAAAATAGTCTCCTAATTATCAAAGAGTTTTCTCTGGTAATTTTCAGCCTCGTTTAAAAAAATAAAAATAAAAGTTGCTAACGAAGACGGTGGCTTCTGCTGACAGTTTTTACTGAAGATGTGCTTCTGGAAAACCAAAGATATCACGAAATTAAATCAACTTACGTATTCTATTTTATTTCAGCTCAGCCAACAAATATATTTCTTTTCATATTATATTTTCCTTTCAGATATTTTTTATGAGTTCTGATCTATTGTTATATCTTTCTTGAAAGGAATGAATTTGCGAGCCCACATGACCCACATGCACCTGCTTTGGACCGAAGAATTCAGTAAGCTGGTCAGCCAAGTGAGGCTGGATATGAGGGGAGATTCGTGGAAGTTAAGCATTGGAAAGTCACCTTATCGATCTCTGTTTGAATCTTGTCAGTTTTCCACCGAAAAGCCATTCCACAGAAGGTAAGCTGGGAGCTCTGTTATTCATGCCCTGCTACAGATTTCGTTATTTCACCGAAAAGTGAAAATCGAGGAGTCGAGAATTTATTCTGGCTATCAGATGTACAAATTTATGGGGGCATTTGTTGTACGTTAGGATAGATCCTTCCTCCATTATGTGCACTGATTACTAGTTATGGTTTATTGTTATGACAGAAATTGTCTATGATTGTAGTAGATTTGTGATGCCTGTCTTATCATGCATCTGGTTAACGACCCCGCTTACGAAACAGCAGTTCATAAATACGAGGCAAACCTTACGTTATATACTTTCGGCGAGGAATATCTGCTTCTTAAGTTCCAATATTTACCTCATCTGTATGTGTTATCAGAATTCTTTCAAACCTGCTTATGGGAATCCAGGATAAAAAATTAAACCTAAAATGTACATTATAGAGTTAAATATTGCATTCCTATAAATGAAGACTTACTTTTAGCTAATAAAAGAGTGATATATGACACAATTCTTTGAATATTCATGTAGATACCATACAGCTTATACGCAGCTGTCTCCATTCATGAAACCAATCACTGCTAGTGGCGGGAGTGGATACATCCAATGGGAGGACAGGAATTTCCCACCATGTTGGTGTACCAAAGAACCTGAAATCGAATGGCTTAGAGACATTTTTCAAAAGCTCTAGCTATGGGGACTTTGAGACTATGAACGTTATTTTCAAGGTTAATTTTTGTTTTTAACGAGCTGTGATTAAAGGATTGAAAATATTTGTTTATAGTTGTTTAATTAATATTTTTATTCGGAGACTTTAATTGAATTTTTTATGATTATTAGCTATTTTTCAAAAGTAGTGGGATGATTCATCCTACAAACTACGCAGAGATAGACACAATTTGCATCTGATATTCAAGTAGTTCTTGATGATGTAATACTTCATTTCCTTTTACAGAAACGTTACTTAAAAAAAGCCGAAATTATATCTCAGAAGTAAATGTAAGAATTTTAGATTTGATTTCCACCATAAAACGAAAACAAGAAGTTACTCGTGATTTTGCCATTTGAGCAGCGACGAGGAATAATTACTTGGCTGTGAGCTCCAATCCTAATTGTTTTATGCCCGTGTTCACCACTCGAGCTCTAATGGCATGCTGCATATTAATATAATTAAGTACTAATAGGCAAACGTTAGTCTGGATTTCTATTAAATATTACTTTTACGTCCCACATATCTCTCATCAAAAGACTTTGCAATATATATTCTTATGATATAGGAGGAGATTATAACTGAGAAAAGCTCTATATCTGCTTCAATTAACACATTCGTTTTATGGAAGAGTTAAACCTTGGTTTTGCATAACAGAGTTAGATCAGATGTTACCCATAACTTTCATGATTGTTGTGATTGGATTTGTTGTGCTTCTTACATGATCTAAATTATAATGAAGATAATTCCATTATGGTTTTTTATCTAAGAAAGCCGTGATTTAGAGGATGGCATTTAGTGAATGAGAATACTATTAAAGCCGTTACACTAATGATTTTAATAGCATTGACTCATAAAGCAGGTATTAGTAAAGAATGCATCCACCAATCACATCCGAGAACGATGCAGCTAATGAGAGGACAGGACAGGAGTTTCTCATCAAGTGGGTGTTCCTCGCGTTTATGCAGAGAACCTCCTCGAATCCCGCCCCCCCCCCACCCCCCCCTCCCCCAAACACCACCACAAAAAAACAAATAAATAAAGCAGGAGAGACGTCTTTGAATCGCTCTAGCTATGGGAGGTGGGGGCGGGCGGGGGTTGAGCCAATAATCATTATTTTTATGATTTTAACAATCTTTTGCTTGAAGTATTTTAAATGTTTATTTTTCACAGGTGTTACACTGATGTAATTTTTATGGGGAATTGGATTTAATATAAAGTAATTGATTACGTTTAGGCAAAACGGTGCAGTAAGTGATATAAGGAGTAGGATGATTCATCCTACTAACAGCATTCCATATTAAGTTAGTAAATATTTGTTATAGAAACGTTAATAAAAACCTGTAAGCTTGTATCTCAGTATAGCTGAAGGAATTATCAATTTCACTAAGAAAACAAATGCGATTTTATTCTTAAAAGCCTCCATAGCTAGAGCGTTTGAAAGACGCGGCTCTTAAAAACATTGAAAAAAGCGGCAAAATATCTGTCTTCTCATTGACTGTCATCCTCAACCCTGATTGGTGGGTGCCCGTGTTTACTACTCAAGCTGCTGTAGGCATATTATGTAGGTATTGCCATAAAGCGCAAACAGGCCAACCTTTTATCCGAGTTTGTATTAATTATTGGTTTTAGTTTGTCAATATATGAACTATTTATTCTCTCCTCCATGGCAGAAACATACTACCACTCTCCCGAGATCGCCAGTCGACGATCGTCTTCCATCAGGCTTTCCTGCAGTCGAGTCGAAGCTAGATATCAAATCTTCTCCTCCAGTAACCTTGGTCTCTCCACACCTCCGTGAATTTCGAGTGGCCGCTAGAGGGGAGATGACAACTGGAGCAGCTACAGACAACAGGGTAAGAAGTTTAGTATTCCCCTAAGCCACAGGAAATCTTTCCTATTCCTGCCCTCCAGCCAGACTCCTTTCCACTCTCAAAACTTAACCCTCCTCCGGTTGATATCCACCTACGCTTCACTACTCCGAGGTGCTAAACATGGCGGAAGCTCCTTGGGACGTCGTCTTTAGTACTAGCCCCGCGCGGATCGAAGTATTATATACCCCTATTTCTATATTGTGTGGTCGACGAGTTACATTAACAAACGATATCGTATGTGTAATCCCCGTAGAGCTTTAACTATTTCTCCCAATTACATTTTATTTTTATCAGTTTCGTCGTATATCTCCATCAGTGAACCTTTTCTAGACCCCTCCTGTTTCTAAACAACTAAATCAAGACTTTTGCTGTCATATCTGATCTCATACTGATGTGTTAATAAGGCTTAAATAAGATTTGCAACTCTACTTGTCCATTTCTATTTTTTATTTTCAATCAACGATATTTCTTTTCTCTTTAAGAAGAAAGCGTCATCTGTTTTGGGCCGCTCTGGGAGCAAGAACCTCTGCTGGTAAACTACTATGTTAATCATTGTTTTAACCCTGATTGGTCGTTCAAGGTGCTTACTCTTCAGGCGTCCACGTTTTCGTTGCCATCATACACCTAGAGATAAACGTTATATTATTTTTCTAAGTTAATAGGAACTTCGCATTGTATATTTGTTATCGGAAGAATGTTGAACATATTCATAGGATTTAAAAGTAAATAAAAGTGGTAAAATAAACTTTATATGCCAAAATATTATATATATTTTCTGAAGAGTAATCAGTTAGTATTTCAAAATTTCGGAACGCAGACGACATCTGGCAGCGTAGCAATAGTATAGGCCATTAATCCTTTGGAGAGTTAAGACTATTGCAATCTTGTAATGTAATTAGAGGAATATTCGTAAAGACACTACACCATTTATAGCTAATTGTCTCTATTGTGAGTCAACAAGGCATCCACCAATTACTGTTGAGTATGATGCAGCCAATCAGAAGTCAGGAATTTCCATGATGGTGTTCCAGGGTTATATATCCTGCTGTTACAAGAATCTTTTCGATTGCCCAGAAGGAAAATTGTCGGAACGTCTTTCAAACTCTCTAGCAAAGAAGTTAGGGAGGGGGGCGTGGGGTGTCGTGGTTTGCTGTTTAAGAGTAAATTAAGCTTTTGGGTCATTCTCCTAAATCCAGTTATGCGGTTCATTTAGAGATGTTTATTTAATTTTCTTGTATATAGAAGGGAATTAATTATTAAATGCATTATGGAAAATGATGGAGTAAGTGACATAAGTAGTAGTATAATTCAACTTACTTAAGACACTGGTAGTAGGATGAATCATCCTACTAATAGCTTAAGTAGTAGGGTGATACACTCTACTAACTGAACTGCCATACAGTCATAATTGTATTTTTTATTTAAATAGTAGATTAATGAATGATTTCATGTTTAAATTCCTTTCATAAAATCATAAATAAAATAAGGGGTAAGTATATATCAGAAATAGATCCAGGAATAATAAATATCTGACTTCTCATTTGCCATTAGCTCTTAACCTTGGCTTGTGAGTGTTCGTGTTCCATACTATAGCTGTAACTATATATCATGCTGTTGCTGTAACACGCCAACAGAAAAAGTAATTCTTTAATGTTGTGTAAATAATTGTTTTCTGCGTATACAGTATATTTTTATATTTAAATAAATTTTCCTATGCTCATACAATGGATTTTGTATGCTTTATAT
This sequence comes from Macrobrachium nipponense, assembly GCF_015104395.2. Lineage (NCBI taxonomy): Eukaryota > Metazoa > Arthropoda > Malacostraca > Decapoda > Palaemonidae > Macrobrachium > Macrobrachium nipponense. The sequence continues at coordinate 126,618 of NC_061107.1, forward strand.
TTTAATTATAAGTTTTTATATATTATGAAACAATGGTTTATTTCATGTAATTCAGTAATTATATGCATAAATTTTATGACTGGGTTATTTTACCCATATAACCATCCATTTACAAAGGGTTTTATTTACCCATATAACCTCCATTTACAAAATATAATTAGTAGGTAATGGATCAACCAATCACTGCTGAGGATGTTACAGCAATCAGAGATAAGAGCTTCCCCCCATAGGGCGTTCCTTGCGTTTATGAACTGCAGTTCGAAAACTGTTCGAATGGCTCCCGAAATTAAGTTATTTCCTTATATATTAGGTTTTGGGGGGCATTTATCTGTAAAAGTAATACAATAATTGATTTATAGTTAGTAAAATAATAGTTTTATACGGAATTTATTGTATAATGTATTAAACTTTTAATTTGTTAGTATAAAACCACTCGGTAAGTGACAAAAATAGTAGGATGAACTGAATTTCCGGTACAACTAAGCAGATAGGCTCGTGATAAGAATTTAGTATTCACATTGATATTACGCTTTGAGTAACATTTAACTTACATTTATAGAGAAACAGCATCAAAACATGTTTGTGCTAGCTTGCTTAAACCTCGATCCATCCTATATGATAATTTCAAGCCATCTTAGGTAGAGTTTGAAAGTTTTTTTCTCACACCTTTTGGTTGAAGCCATTTAGCTAGAGCGTTTGAAAGTCTTTTCTCACACCTTTTAGTTGAAGCCATTAAGGTAGAGCGTTGAATGTCGTTTCTCACACCTTTTGGTTGAAGCCATTTTAGCTAGAGCGTTTGAAAGTCGGTCACACCATTTGGGTGAAATCTCAACAGCAACGCATAAAGAGATGAACTGCTTCGTGTTATGACTTTATTGGCGGGAAAAATACATCCTCTCACTGGCCAGCTGCCTTACCTCTGATTGGTTGTTGTCCTTTACGTCATCGTGTTATGTAGAAGTTGCCATAAGCTGCCAAGGGACGAGAGTTTTACAGTATTTATACTGTTATTATAGTTTTAGACCTATTGTATCGTTTGATAGGAAAATTTAGAATATTTTACTTCGAATATACGATACGAATTAAATGTTGAAATACGATTTATTAGCTCGAATTATTACATTCATTTAATGACGTGTAACAGTAGTTATTTAAGCCTTAGTTATACAGACGACATCCTGCATTGTAGCCAGTGTAGTCAATTATTTCCGGTAAATTTTAGATTTTATAAGTTAATTATATATTTTTCACATATTGTCTGCATTATAAGAAATGACCTAATTATACTCTAACTTTGATTCAATTATGATTTATTTTGATGTAATTCAGCAAACATTACTATAGATTTATCTCTGATTTTGCCCCAGTAGTATTCATTCATAAAACCGGTAGGAGTAAAGAAAGGCATCCACCAATAACAGTTCAGGATGAAACAGCCAATGAGATGCCAGGATTTTCCCGCCATTAAAGTGTTCCTAGCGTTTATGCACTGCTGTTTACGTAAATTTGCAAAGGACGTCTTTCAAACGCTCTAGCAATAAGGACTTTATGAATATAATCGTTATTTTTTAAGGTTTAATGGGCATTTCGTTAAGCTAATAATAATATTAACTTTACAGTACCTGAATCAATGTTATTTCTATGTAAAATTTAATTTAATTTAATATCATGTAATTTATTATGTATTTTTTTGTTAAGTGACATACGTAGTAGGATGATTCATCCAACCCAATGTTCAGACATAGATTAAAAATTCGACTATATTATTCAATTAGATGAGTTATCAATGATTAAACAGTTCATGTCCTTTTATAAATAAGTTAATAAAGCAGTTGTAAGAGTATCTAAGTATTAGTTTAAGGCTTTCTCGATTTCCCATCAAAACAAAGAACGACTTTACTCTCGAGGCCACCAAAGCTAGAGCGTCTGAAAGACGTTTCTCGTGATGTGCAAGACAGTTTGAACATTGGCGGGAAATGTCTGCCTTCTCACTGGTTGTCTGCCTGAACCCTGATTGGTCTTTGCCAGTGGTTGCTGTTTAGCTGTGACGTCATACTGCTTAGTTGTCATCAAGCACAAACAAACAAACTTATAACCCTGATTTTTATTGAATATTAGTTTTTCGTTGTCTATAGCTGTCATCAGAAGACTTTAAAACATATTCTTAGGAATCTTAGAGAGAAATATGACAATGAAATAGGGGTTTTCATTTCCAGTGATCATATTCGTTTAACAAGGAGTTAACAGTTAGCATAATAAATCTGGGTTATGCAGACGGCGCGTTCCAGTGTAGCCAAAATTAAGTGAAATATTTCTTAGAACTTTTACATTTAATGGGATTAATTTTATTTTTCTTCTTATGTCATCTATATGATTGCAAAATCAATCCAACTGTAAGTTATTATCTAATAAAATCATGATTTATAAGTCGATAAAAGTGAAGACTAATATTGATCTTACGCTATTTTTTCCTCAGTTGTATTCATTCATAAAATCGGTGTTAGTAAAGAAGACGTCCACTAACTACTGTTGAGGTTGATGCAGCCAATGAGAGGATAGGATTTCTCTACTAATAGGATATTCCTAGCGTTTATGGGCTGCTGTTCAAAGGACCTGCTGGAATGGGCAAGAAATCGCGAGATTTTCAAGGTTTGAAGGGCACTGACTGCCTAAAACGTCGATGCTACTAAATGTGGTTCTCTCTCTCTCTCTCTCTCTCTCTCTCTCTCTCTCTCTCTCTCTCTCTCTCTCTCTCTCTGTTGAAAACTTCACTATTCACATGACTAAAACCTTGGTTATATATACTTTCACTCTCGTAGAATCTCATTATTTCTGCATAGCGTTTTTGTTCCTTGGCAAGAGCAGTCAATAAAAGAATGGAAAAATAAAAAAATCGTCACATGGCCGTGTCACGACAACGTGAGGTCATCACATCAGATGACTCCAAGGTAAAATGGATGATTTCTCTGAAAGTGTAAGAAAACAATTGAGAAGATTGTGAAAAATGTAATACTGTTGACTCACTGGAACGAGGTTTAAGCAATCAAGGACTACGATAACTATTAAAGATTAATGGCAAAGTTTCCTCTAAAGAAGCCAAGTTAAGCTTTGATGCCTAACGCAGAAAAAATCTAATATTATTTTTATAATTGTCAAAAAGACGTGATATTAGTGTCCTTTTCTGAATTTTCTGAACGATGCATTACGTTGGGCTTTGTGATCCTCATAATTATATTATTCAGTAAAGCGAACACAAGCCAAAATAAATAGTTTACTTATGGAAGCATAAACAGCTCTCTTGCCTTTCAATTAAGGAAGGCTGAATCCCACGGAGTACACGTGAGAGTTATTAGGAGAGTAAAAAAGAGAAAATAGATTAAGACATTTTTCACGATTCACAGTCTTCATTGTTTGCAACTCTAATTATAAAAGGTATAATTTTTTTTTTTTTTTTGTTGCAGGTGAGGATTCTTATGACGTGGGATATTGTTTCTCTCTCTCTCTCTCTCTCTCTCTCTCTCTCTCTCTCTCTCTCTCTCTCTCTCTCTCTCTCTCTCTTTCCAGTCAATGACATAAAAGAAAATACACATTTGTACATATGACGATGAACAAAATATGAACTATTTTTTGTTTTTTTGTTGAATAAAAAAAAAAACTGACAAATAACTTAACATTCACAGGTCTGCGATCTTCAAAACCATACATGCTCCACTATAAATTTAATACAACAGATACACTTTTACCAGACCATGAAAGTGATAAAATAAATGAAACGTTTTCAGATATTAAACCCACAAAAATGACATTTGACACCATTTCCATCGCTATTATATTAAACTCCTGATCATTTTCTTACTTGTATGAGAAGTATATGTCGTATATTAATTGTATACAGTTCAAAGGCATTTTACTCTAATTGGAGATATATATGTGTATATATATATATATATATATATATATATATATATATATATATATATATATATATATATAGATATATATATATATATATATAAAGGTTTTTTTGCCATGAAGGAAAAAATGTGTTCGGATCCTTTACTGTCCGAACAGGACCGAAAGTACTGGCTATCTCGCTTTTTCATTTTTTCCTTCGTGGCAAAAAAACCTTTATTTATACATAGCATCGCGTTTATATACTTCGTGATCAAGTTATTCATATATATATACACACACACACATACACACACACACACACACACACATATATATATATACTATATATATATATATATATATATAATACTATATATATTATATATATAGATATATATATATATAATATTTATTATAATATATATATATATATATATTATATATATATAATAATATTTATAGATATATATATATATATATATATATATATAAATATATATATTATATATATATTATTTATATGTTTATATATATATATATATATATATATATATATATATATATATATATATAATAATATATCTATAATAGATATATATGGATATATATATAAATGTATATATATATCATATACTATATATATATATATATAGTTATATATATTTTTATATATATATATATATATATATATATATATATATTATACTATATATCTCTATATCTAATATATATATGTATATATATATTGTATACTATATGATATATATATCACTATATCTCTATCATACTATCTATATAGGTATATACATATATATATATATATATATATATATATATATACTATATAGTACTATATATATCTATATATATATATATATATATATATACTATATTATATATATATAATATCAAAGAGAAAGGAGAGGAATGAGTCTCTACATTGTGTGGGATGGGAAATTGGAATACGGAAATAAAGTTACTCATGACCGGCTGCATGTCGTACGCTGATGAATAATTAATAGTGACATATATGAACACATACTTCCGGACGCGCATACACACTCACTACGCAGAGATAAACACGCAGACACAACTTCGATTTCAAAACAAGTCGAATAACTACGCAAGGAAACGACAGACTAATCGGGAGGCAGGTGTCGCCATCAACCGAGTTTATGTCGCAACTTTGGCAACCCGAAATATACAGCTGCTCTATGAGCAAGACCCCCCCCCATTCCACCACCCCGGGTACCCCCGCCCCCACCTAGTGGCAGGAAGCCAGCTCAGCCCTAAACAACACAATATCCCGAAATGGCTTTGCATCGCGAATGCTGGGAAGCATTGCATACGAGTCATGAAGTGCAGGGGAAGGTACATAAATTCTGGATATTTTACCTAAATAGGAGTACAAAGACTTTAAACATCACATAAAGTCTCATCAGTAATACGTAGCCATAATTTTACCTAAATAGGAGTACAAAGATTCTTTAAACATCATATAAAGTCTCCATCAGTAATACGAAATCATAATTTACCTAAATAGGAGTACAAAAATTCTTTAAACATCATATGAAGTCTCCGTCAGTAATACGCAAGGCATAATAGGGACTATATTTTGAATCTAAACTTTCCATTCCTCTTAAATTTGACATTAGTTTTCGTATACTTCCCGACAGCAAGGGTGTCGTATAGTTACAAAAGACAACCATGAATTTTGTGAGCCTGACATGACAATCTAAGGTGAGATCACCAAGTACCGTTACCAACTTCATAAAAACAACGTTGTGACACACTGTAAGCATATAGCCTTGATTTGAAAAGCACTCAAATCAGGCACTGAATCCCTCACTACCGGGGAATTTTCCATAGTTTCGTAAATATGAGGAACACAAAAGGGCATCAAGGCACCACAGACCTCTCTCCGCGCATGTGCATGACTCAAGGTCACTCGTTACTTGTTGATTTCGTGACGCCTCCTTACCTGAGAATTACGTGACACCTTCTCATCTTTCCCAGACTCGAATCAGGCTGCGTCATTTGGGCCGGATGGCTTCGTTGGTAAGTAAAAAACTTGAGAGTAGATCTGAGCAGGATAAGGTCCGGAGGGTAACTGGGAAGTAAAGAACTGGATAGATGAGTATTAATATGGGAAGTGAAAGAATAGAGGCCGTAGAATTGAACAGGCGTTTGGGCAGTGAATGTCTCTGAGGAACTCGTACTGGCATGTATTTGGTGAACAGCTAACTGCGCAGGCGCCTGCTACAGGTAACTGCAATGTACCTGAAAAACTAGGGATCAAAATTGAATAAGTTATATATATATATATATATATATATATATATATATATATATATATATATATATATATATATATAAAGGCAAATGCCACGAAGTAATGTGAAACAACGTAGCGTTATGCTAGACCTACTGACATGACTGTCCTTTAACTAGACACCGTTGTGCGAATCGAAGGGCCTAATAGCACCACTTATTTGTTTCACCGTCATTCGTGGCATTTGCCTTTATATATATATATATATATATATATATATATATATATATATATATATATATATATATATATATATATATACATATCTATATATATATATATATATATATATATATATATATATATATATATATGTACATATATATATATATAATATATATATATATATATATATATATATATATATATATATATATATATATATATATATATATATATATTTATATATATCGTTCCATATTTTTTGTATTCAGATATACATATATATTATTATATTGTATAGTGCAATCACAAAGTTTCCACGAGATATCAGACATACAGGTTACCCCCCACAAGTGGAGAAAATGACAGATTGAGCAAGGATTGCTGCCCTGTAATTGTTAGACTGATAATTAACAATCGCTTCATAACGAAACTTACGTAACTATAATTATACTTCATAGCATTTGATTTGTGTGTATGTATGTATATAAAGAAGGCCAAAATATAGAAAGTACGTACTATATTTCAGAGACTACTGTCTCTCCTTCTTCACGTAATTCATTACCTCCCTGAAGAGAGACAGCAGTCTCTGAAATATATAGTATTTACTTTCTATATTTTGGCGTTTTTATGTTGCACCTTTTAATAGCTAGAATTCTGTTGTAACAGAACATTTTTTTACCAGCACAACACACCACACACATACACACACACACACACACACACACACATATATATATATATATATATATATATATATACATATATATATATATATATATATATATATACATATATATATATATATATATATATATATATATATATATATATATATATATATATATATATATATATATATATAAAGAGAGAGAGAGAGAGGAGAGAGATGAGAGAGTTTGAGAGAGAGAGAGAGAGAGAGAGAGAGAGATCAACAAATGCAGAAAACGGTGCAAAATATATCAATACTCACGAAAATGATTAAAACCAGTTAATTGCCAGAATCCGCCCACTTCATCATGATACCAAATGGGCCCGTTTCTTCATCAAAGAGCAATTGTTTCCCTCGTACGAGGGAAGAGAGAAAAACAAAGGCCGAACCACCTGAGCATTCTCAATGAACGTAGTAGAGCCAAGGAAGCCGCCTTTTAAGGTCGCTCTTTTGAAGATGAAAAGACGTTTGTTTTTGTGCCTTTGAGCCACTGGACCGTAACAACAAGAAAGGGGGAATCAACTGAGATACTGATGAAGGTTCTCTTGTGAAATACAGTTATTCAGGAGGTTTTATTATTATTATTATTATTTTTCTCTCTCTATCACAGTCTTCCAATTCGACTGGGTGGTATTTATAGTGTGGGGATCCGGGTTGCATCCTGCTCCTTAGGAGTCCATCACTTTCCTTACTATGTGTGCCGTTTCTAGGATCACACTCTTCTGCATGAGTCCTGGAGCTACTTCAGCCTCTAGTTTTTCTAGATTCCTTTTTCAGGGATCTTGGGATCGTGCCTAGTGCTCCTATGATTATGGGTACGATTTCCACTGGCATATCCCATATCCTTGCTTATTTCTATTTTCAGATCTTGATACTTTATCCATTTTTTCCCTCCTCTTTTTCTCTTCAACTCTGGTGTCCCATGGTATTGCGACATCAATGAGTGATACTTTCTTTTTGACTTTGTCAATCAACGTCACGTCTGGTCTATTTGCACATATCACCCTATCCGTTCTGATACCATAGTCCCAGAGGATCTTTGCCTGATCGTTTTCTATCACTCCCTCAGGTTGGTGCTCGTACCACTTATTACTGCAAGGTAGCTGATGTTTCTTGCACAGGCTCCAGTGGAGGGCTTTTGCCACTGAATCATGCCTCTTTTTGTACTGGTTCTGTGCAAGTGCCGAGCATTCTCTTGCTATGTGGTTTATGGTTTCATTTTTCATATTGCACTTCCTACATATGGGAGAGATGTTATTTCCGTCTATCGTTCTTTTGAACATATCTGGTTCTTAGGGCCTGATCTTGTGCCGCTGTTATCATTCCTTCAGTTTCCTTCTTTAGCTCTCCCCTCTGTAGCCATTGCCAATTGTCATCGATGGCTAGTTCTTTAGTCTGTCTCATGTATTGTCCTGCATTGGTTTGTTGTGCCAGTCCTCTGTTCTGTCTGTCTTTCTCCTGTCTCTGTATATTTCTGGGTCTTCGTCTACTTTTATTAGTCCTTCTTCCCATGCACTCTTTAGCCACTCGTCTTCACTGGTTTTTCAGATATTGCCCCAGTGCTCTGTTCTCAATGTTGACGCAGTCCTCTATACTTAGTAGTCCTCTCCCTCCTTCCTTTCGTGTTATGTATTGTCTGTCTGTATTTGCTCTTGGGTGTAGTGCTTTGTGTATTGTCATATGTTTCCTGGTTTTCTGATCTATGCTGCGGAGTTCTGCCTTCGTCATTCCACTATTCCTGCGCAGTATCTGATTACTGGCACTGCCCATGTGTTTATGGCTTTTATCACATTTCCGGCGTTGAGTTTTGACTTGAGTATCGCCTTGAGTGTCTGCATATATTCTTTCCTGATCGTGTCTTCATCTCTTGGTGTTTTATATCCCCTCCTTCCATTATTCCCAGGTATTTGTATCCTGTCTCATCTATGTGTTTGATGTTGCTCCCATCTGGTAGCTTATCTCTTCAGTTCTCGTTACTTGCCTTTTGTATGTTGACCAAGGCGCATTTTTTCTATTCCAAACTCCAACCTGATGTCCCAGATACAATCCTTACAGTCTGGATTAGGGTATCTATTTCCTTGATGCCTCTTAACATACAGCTTGATGTCGCGTACCAACTCAAGAAAAGAGGCAACAGAATCAACCATCTGATGTTCATGGACGACATCAAGGTGTATGGTAAGAGCATCAAGGAAATAGATACCTTAATCCAGACTGTAAGGATTGTATCTGGGGACATCAGGATGGAGTTTGGAATAGAAAAATCGGTGTTAGGTTTTCTGCAACTGTTTTTTGATAATTTTCTTTTTAAGAGTATTAGGGTATTGAAAAACTACGCTATACCCATGTCTTCTTTTCTAAGATTATTGGAAACTTTTTTCAGGTCATGATTCTAAGGCAAGGGGAAGGCATTTAAAATTAGCAGTCGAACAGCGTTCCCTTGTATTATAAAACATACTTCTGGCTCTAGAAAGACATCTGTCGATAAAAAACTTGGGGTAACATAACTTATTGAAACTCGTAGTCAAGAATTGAATTCTGGTCAATGCCTTCCCCTTCCTTATAATCATGACCTGAAAAAAGTTTCCAATAATCTTAGAAAAGAAAGACATGGGGTATAGCGTAGTTTTTCAGTACCCTAATACTCTTAAAAAGAAAATTATTAAAAACAGTTGCAGAAAACCAAACACCGATGTTGGAGTCTATGCTATAGGATGTAAAAATTGTGATAAATGCTATATTGGTGGAAGCGGTCGTTCCCTGGACCAGAGGAAGCGTGAACATGTTGCAGCTTGCCGTTGGGCAACGTTTACAGCGCCATTGCCAAGCATACTTGGGATTCCGATCATGCCACCGACTTCAAGGGAGGAAAAGTTATTTATAAGAGTGCGGATAGGGACCACTAGGAGAATGTGGAAGGAGCTCTCATCACTTTTAATGACACCTCTGAGGGGAATACTGGAATACGGAACAATTTATTTTTGAGTGAAGATATTTGCAAAAGGGCCAGAATAAAGAACTTCAGAAATGTGTACAGCCTCCTTCAATATGATAATGTAAATAACCATCATTCGCCCGTTCCAGAGCCTAATCTACGAACTACCTTTTTGGTTAACGACCGTCAAGATGTCATTCAGGAGAAGGACCGGCGCTTTGTCCCGCCCGAAGATCACAGCGAATTATGGAAAGGCAAACGACCAATGACTTGTTCGCATTTTTTAACCTTGTTAATGTTCTTTTGTCTGTTTGTTTATGTTTATTTGGAATTCTTCACCAATACCACGTCTCATTTGCTTAGTGATCAAGTCCACAGGAGGATGGACGTAAGCTTAAGCTTTGTATATATTTCCATCAATATATTATATCTAGATAAAGAAGGATATTACTGTGGATCCCTCTATTGATATATATATATATATATATATATATATATATATATATATATATATATATATATATATATATATATATATATATATATATATATACATACATGCATACATACATACATACATACATACATATATATATATATATATATATATATATATATATATATATATTATATATATATATATATATATATATATAATGCGTATACGTTATATTGCTAGGGTAGTGAGTTCAAAGTCACAAATAGATAATAAGCAAATTAACTTAAAGCAAACGTCCCTGGGGGTAAATGGCTCCTGTTGTCCGTCGCAAGATCACGTGGTTTTTATGCCAAACGTGGAATGTCTGCTCGATAATGCGATAGGAATTCTCAATTGAAAGAGAAAGAGACTACGAAGCTTTGAGTGAGAAATACATTATCATATGTTGAGTTTCCTAGTGTCTGTTGCTCGGGCTTCAACGAGGGAGTCTGAAAAAAAAAAGGTTGTTTGAACTATTTTTGTAGAAAAAAGAAAAAAGAAATCTCGATCGTAAATTGTCTTTCTCTTGTAAACGATACATTCACAACTTGTTTACGATTACGTAACCCTGTTTCTGGATATTATGCAAATTTACGCCGAACACATCTCAGTTTATATCAGTAATGACGATAGATCCAGTTCTAACAAATATTTGCCCGGAATTTAGCTGGTCGTTGGTTATGGAGTTATTCGAGTGCGTGTTTATTTACATTGATCTCAGGCCGCACGTTTATGTAGTTCACTCGCTTAAGAATTTTTTCCAGGTGGGTTTCTTCTTCCTCTCTCTCTCTCTCTCTCTCTCTCTTCTCTCTCTATCTCTCTCTCTCTCTCTCTCTCTGCAAGTGATTTTACATAGCAACAGTGGTATAAATAACAACAATTTCAGTTTTTTTTTTCTCTCGTAAAGTATCGCATCGTATCTGCCAGTGGAATGCTTTATATATTAAAGTAAAAAGTTTTTTTTCTTTCTGCTATTTAAAAAAAAAATATATTGTCAAAATGCTTGTCTTCAGTCTTTTTTTTTTTTTTTTTGAAACACATTGATAACCTTTACTGCGCATTTCGAATGCTTTATATATTTAAAGTAAGAAAGGTATTATTTTGTCATTACATTTTTTTTTTTTTGCATTTTCAAAATATATATATATATATATATACTATATATATATTTATATATATATATATCATATATTATATATATAAACAAATATATATATATATATATATATTTTATATATATTATATATTATATATATATATATATATATATAATATATATATATATATATATATATATATATATATATATATATATATATATATATATATATATATATATATATATATATATATATATATATATATATATATATATATATATATATATCTATATATATATACCTATATAATATATATTATATGCATTTTCAAAATACTTATCTTCTAATTTTTTAAAATGCTTTCAGTAGCTTTATTCCGCATTTCAAATGCTTTATATATTTTAAGTAAAAAAATATTTTGCCATTTAATTTTTTTTTTTTTTTTTTTTTTGCATTTTCAAAATACTTATGTCTTTTATTTTTTTTCTTTTTGAAACGATTTGAATAGCTCTAATGTGCAAGTAAAAAAGTGACATTAACTCGAGCAATGTCATAGAGTCATTTTATCTCAAGGCAGCTAACGAGGCCAAATTCACCACCCCCCCCCCACAAAAAAAGGAAAAACAGCCAATTATGGTATAAGACACTCATGTTTACCCTGACTTCTTACCAAATTTTTATACAAGTAAGTTTCAAAAGAACTCTACCAAAAAGACGGAAAAGGCATCGGGTGCTTCTCTGATATTTATCGATGCTTTCAGGAAATATACACAAGTTCTATCAGTATCAGTACCAGTCTGTAGGTCAGCAGGACTGCTGAATTCCAGGGATTTTGCGCCAGTATTCCTGGTAGGTGTGACGCCACACAACTTATTGTAGATCGATTATTCCTGAGATCACCATCCCCTTTTCAAAAGTAGGTTCATATGATAAGAATCTTCAACAGTTTAATGTACCTTATTATGTTGCGTTTCAAGAGTCATTGTATTTCTCCCACCACGGCTTGAAAAATTGCCTTTATGTATGAATCATGTTGTGATATTACTTCGGGAATCTTAGTTATGAAATCAGTGACCTTTGTATCCTTACAGGTGTACTCTACGATGGGTAGATATGTAAACTTTTTTTTTTTTTTGTTTTTTTTTTTAAATGGAAGGTCGACATATCCCCATACGTCGTTGAAAAGACAATAACACCTCTGATTAAGGACCAGAACTTTTATCTGGATATCTGGCCTGAGCTGTCCATTAATTGTTCGTTTTCTCGCCTCTTTAAATGTGCCGTGAAGAGTTCGTATCGCCCTCCTAATTACTTCTCAGAATCTCATCTTCTCCTTCAGCTTTAAATACCATTCTAAGACGTTGGAGTTTTTCTCTCATGCGCTGAAGTGAAGACTCTCAGTGTATAATGCATACTAATAGTGAAAGTATTAACGAATTGTAACATTGCTCGTGTAATTCTGATGCACCTTTTTAAAGGTAATTCGTGGATCTGAGTCAAGATTCATCAGCTGGCATGAAAAAAATCTCAGTCTTCAAAACCATAACAGTTTGTGACGGAATGTTGTAGAAAATAGTTGGTCCTGTAAAATTGCTCATGTAATTCTGATGCACCTTTTCAAAAGTAACTCGTGGATCTAAGTTAAGATAAAATTACAGTTAGCCTTCAAAAGCACAACAGTTGGTGACGGAAGGTAGAAGAGAGTTGGTCCAGTAACATTGCTGTGTAATTCTGAAGCACCTTTTTGAAGGTAATTCTTGGATCTGAGTCAAGATATATCAGCTGGCATAAATAAAAATTACCAGTTAGTCTTCAAAAACCATAACAGTTTGTGACGGAAAGTAGAAGAAAGTTTGTCCTGTAACCAGAGGGAATGGCAGTATCACAGCACATTGTCTGAGGAATGAGAAGACTCGGCTCCTCGCGCGATGAATAGGAGATATGACCAGTTCAAAATTTCAGTTTCTATTTCAGCCTGCCACATACTTCACAGTGGTTCCGCTTCCAAGAGACCCTCTCCCTCACGGCGACGTTCTGATGTAGGAAATAATTACTTGATAACAGAGTAGTAATGGAATTCTTATCAGCAAATGAGAGGAGGCGGCAAAAGCAAACAAGGGGAGAACTTGGTTTGTCTCTCTTCGTTCGATATGGAAGTTCCAACTTCAGCCTTTAAGGAAAATGTCAGTTTCTCACCGTTGTGTATACTCTCCTACCGATCTGGAAGCCAAGTTCGCTCCACAGCTGCTACTGTAGCAGCTGCAGCCAGCGCGTAATCAAAGGAATGTATTTCTGGCGATTAGAGATTCACTTCTCGGTATGATGTGCCTCGGATTCCCCACATTAATAAGCTGTAGGTCCCGTTCCTAAGCAACAGTTTGGTTCGTAGCAAGGTAAAGAAATCTCACTAGGAGAGCAGTTAATCAGCTCAGTGGTCTGGTTAAACTTAGGCGGAAAAAATGTGTACTGAACATTGATTTGAAGGCTTCCAGTTGAATAGCCTACCGAAAGCATCTGGATGGCGAACCCGTTAAAGGAATACATGAATTGTTCATTGCAAATCTTGATTTTATATATGTATATGTATATATATATATATATATATATATATATATATATATATATATATATATATATATATATAATATATATATATATATATATATGTATGTATATATTTAGCAGATAGGTAAGATGGGATTAGTTTAGAAAGTTAAGTAGTAGTGAAGTATTAGTAAGTGTCGTTCATGCACAATTTTATTTTGGTTGGTAAGGGTACAATTTTCTTACTACGGCCTTAATATTAACCTATTACAATAATAATATAATAATAATAATAATAATAATAATAATAATAATAATAATAATGGGAGCAACATCAAACACATAGATGAGACAGGATTACAAATACCTGGGAATAATAATAATAATAATAAGATAATAATAATAATAATAAAATAATAATAATAATAAAATAATAATAATAATAATAAAATAATAAAATAATATAAATAATAATAATAATATCCTTTATTTCGGTTCAGGGACATATACAATGAAAAAAACATACAAAAATACACCGTAACATACATGATAGGAAAAATGAGTAACAGGCACTTATCCACAAAATAGGTGAGGTAGCATAAAAGATAATAATCATAATACTGGTAATAGTAATAATATTGGTGAGAAAAAAAAATGCATTGAGAGTTAGTGCACATTATAGCTTAAATTTCACTAGAGACCTTAGGTGGTTACAGTAGTCAGGTCCAGAGGGCTAAATACATAAATTGAATGTATAAAAAAAAAAAACTTTAACTTGATAGTAATCACAGAAATAATGAAAAAATAAAATATCAGAATAAATATATAATGACAAAATCTGCAGATGACATCTTGCTAATACAGAGATTAAGTCCTTTATGGGGACAAAGGCCTCATTTTCCCATTTCTTTCCCACAATTTAGATCTTCTTGCTTCTCCCTTTTTTAGGATGCCCCCCTGTGACCGAGTTGCCGCTGTTCCTCACTCGGGTTACCAGGCTGGACATTGTTCGCCTTACAATGATTTTTAAATTGTCCAGGTGGTTTTCTAAGAACATCTGTGTGGCGGAGTGGTAGCGTGGAGTGTTTTGTGAGGCGTCTCAGAATGTCATTGTGCACAACAGTGATACGTCTCATGGTCTCTCGAGTATAGTTCGTCCAGAGGGAACACCCATAGATACTGTAACAGTACGAGCGGAAGAGCAGCAGTTTCACGTCTCGGTGACAGAAGGCAAACCTCCTTGCAATCATGTTGCCAGTTGCACATAGATTACGACGCCTCTGTTCAATGTCTGCCATATCTTTTAAGTCGTCGGTAATAATGTGACCCAAATACGGAAATTCGCGCACAAATTCCAGCCGATGGTTTCCGAGGAAATTTGTGGTTCTGCAATATGCTTAAGCGATCTCGGGGAGCAATGACATGCACTGGGTCTTGGTTTCGTTGTAGATTATATCAATCCTCTGTATATTGGCGGCAATGTCGATGAGTCGTTGGAGGCCATGACAACTGAGGGGGAAATCAGAACCATATCGTCGGCGTAAACAGAGGTTGTTTATAGTTGTTTCATTGACAGTGGCATCCGATTGGGAGTGAGTTCAGTTTGACATTCAAGGCATCTGTGTACGTATTAAACAGGTATGTAGAGAGAATGCCCCCTTGCCGAAGCCCGTTTAGGGAGCCGAAGGTGTACGATAATACGTTGCCCCATTTGACACAGAATTGCTGTGTGGAGAACCAGCAATGTAAAATGCCAATTAGATATAGGGGTGTGCCCCTTTTATGCAGCTTCAGGAATAGCCTTAGGTAGTTTACTCTGTCAAATGCTTTTCTCACATCTACGAAACACAGGAAAACAGGAGATGCTGATGATAGGTAGTAGTTCAGCAATTCTTTTAGTATGTAGATGCAGGTCTCGGTTGAGTAGTTTGCTTTAAACCCTAACTGGTTGTCAGTGGTGTGTAGAAAGGGGAGAAGTCTCACAAGAAGAACCGACTCAAGTATCTTCGATGCGATCGTTGTGATTGCAATTGGCCGGTAGTTGCCAGGGTCAGCTGCATCCTTTAGCTTGTTTTTGATTAATGGTATCAAGTGAACTAAGAGTAAGGAGTCTGGAAGAAACTGGTGAATTATGCACGCATTGAATAAGGCAGCTAACAAAATGTAAATTATCGGATGGCAGAATTTGAAAGCCTCTGCGGGAAGACCATCACAACCGGGCGATTTATTATTAGATATGCTGTTTATGGCATTGCTGTTGATGGTTACCTGGCTGTAATAACGGAATCCTGATCATTTATGCAATTCAGGATTTTGTTGAAGTAGATCACCCACATCCTTGCGATAGCCTCGTCTCCGACTGCTTCCATACTCTCTGTGATAGCTTTTTAGTTTCGGGATTTAAGGACTGGATATGTTTCCAAAGACGAGGGTAATCACCAGATTCTACGTTTCTAGACATTGCATCGGCTCTTATTTGTTTTTCATTTAACCTTGCAGTGCTTAAGAGCAAGTTTGAATTGCGCTCTCGCCTGCCTCATTAGTAATGCAGCGTGTCCTCCCTCGGGCTGCCATTTTGCCTCCACAGTAAAAACATTTTCTCGTGAGTATGTATACAGATCCTAAACCAAGTCATTCCAACCAGGTATATACGAGAATTACCTTGACGAAATCTATAGGCAGTCCTGCCCGAAGCAAGCATAGCGGAGATTATGTTTGAATAGAATTTATTCGGATTCCTTTTGTGGTGGTCATTTCTACATTTTGTGTTGGTACACAGTAAGGCGTCAGCCGGTTGAATTATTGACCGCAACCTGGTTTCCGTGGTCGCCCTAAAGTATCTGGTTTTCTGTTGGTTTTTAAACTCCCAGTTAACCGCTGGTGGGCGGTCAGTTAGTGGGTTCACAGTAGGGAGGGATGGGGTACTGAATGACACCTGTAATGGGATGTGATCGTAGCCCGTTGCAAGATCGTAGCGAATATTGCAGGTCATAATAGAATCATGAAGTTGTGGAGATGTGATGCAGTGGTCCAGCCAGGAGGTTGTAATTGCGTCCGCTCTATTATGTACATATGAGTAGGAGGAGGGAGGGAGGAACATTACATCGCTAATTTGGAGAGCATGATTTTGACAGAAGCGAATAAGTCATTATAAAATTGTTTTGTGTGGTGAGAATTAAGGTCCCCTATTATACAAATATGATCAGCAGGAGAATCTTGAATAATACTGTGTAACTCCCCTAGGATCATGCAGTAATGATCAAAATTATTGTTATTTTCCCATGGCATATAAACATTAATTATTAGGATTTTAGAGTTCCCTACTGTCACTTGAAGCCCAAACAATCTGTCACTCCTGTAGGTCATCACCTTTATCATATTGTCTAACGATTTGTGCCACAGGAAAGAAAGTCCCCCTTTCGGATGACCGGCTATGATTTGGTCTGTAACATGCATCGATGAAGTCGAGAAGGTTCTGAAGTCTTCATGAATTGAATTGCAGATGGCAAGGTCATGAGGCCAGAGGAGCGTTTCTTGCAATGCAATGATGCCGTTGAAATTTTTGCAGAGCATGTTTAGGAGAGGAATGTTCTGCTTGAGGCCAGAAATGGAAGGAGGGGATACAAAACACCCAAGAGATGAAGGACACGATCAGGAAATATCTATGCAGAGACTCAAGGCGATACTCAAAACAAAAATCAACGCCGGAAATATGATAAAAGCCATAAAACACTATGGGCTAGTGCCAGTAATCAGATACAGCGCAGGAATAGTGGAATGGACGAAGGCAGAACTCCGCAGCATAGATCAGAAAACCAGGAAACATATGACAATACACAAAGCACTACACCCAAGAACAAATACGGACAGACTATACATAACACGAAAGGAAGGAGAGAGAGAGCACTACTAAGCATAGTAGAGCACTGAGGCAATATCTGAAAACCAGTGAAGACGAGTGGCTAAAGAGTACATGGGAAGAAGGACTAATAAAAGTAGACGAAGACCCAGAAGTATACAGAGACAGGAATGACAGACAGAACAGAGGAATGGCACAACAAACCAATGCACAGACAATACATGAGGCAGACTAAAGAACTAGCCAGCGATGACACATGGCAATGGCTACAGAGGGAGAGCTAAAGAAGGAAACTGAAGGAATGATAACAGCGGCACAAGATCAGGCCCTGAGAACCAGATGTGTTCAAAGAACGATAGACGGAAATAACATCTCTCATATGTAGGAAGTGCAATACGAAAAATGAAACTATAAACCACATAGCAAGCGAATGCCCGGCACTTGCACAGAACCAGTACAAAAAGAGGCATGATTCAGTGGCAAAAGCCCTCCACTGGAGCCTGTGCAAGAAACATCAGCTACCTTGCAGTAATAAGTGGTACGAGCACCAACCTGAGGG
>NC_061107.1:150192-155192 GCF_015104395.2 Macrobrachium nipponense
AAAAAACTTATGGGTGTGGAAACCTTTTTTTATTATATTAAGCGATTGGAACGTAAAATTGGAGGCTCAGTGAAAATTTACTGTAGAAAAACTGTTAGAGAACAACCGATAGCTGCCATGACGTCGTATCTCTTCTTCTCAGCCTAATCTCTAGTCGGGGTTGCCGTTTTTATACCTGGTCTGGGTCGCTGGTTTCATTTTGATAATATTAATTAAGGCATTCTCTACATTTGTACAATAATTGCGCGCTGCAGAACTGTCCGGGGAATAAATTTATAACCGCAGAGAAAATATTCCAGTCTCATTCTTTACCAGAAAACGAATAATGTGGGATTATCCCTAAAGCCTAAATTAAATTGATGGAGGGACGAGAACTTTCCGTCAGATATGCTAATGATGGAAGAGAGAGAGAGAGAGAGAGAGAGAGAGAGAGAGAGAGAGAGAGAGAGAGAGTGACTGGACAACAAAACTTATCCATCTAAAAGTTAGTTAACTTTATTATTATTCCCACTTGTTCAGAAATTTCCAAGGTTTGTGAGATCCAAGTTTTACAAGTAAAAATCCGTAATTTCAATTGAATTAGGAAAAATGATAATGAACTTAGGAATGACAAGTCTTAAACGAGAAAAAAAGAGCTGATTTGGCAAGGAGAACTAGTTGTTAATTAGAGCGAGTTCTATATATATTAATATATATATATATATATATATATATATATATATATATAATATATATATATAATATGATATATATCTATATATATATATATAGAATATATATATATATATATTTATCCCTAACAAAGGGTGTATTATCATATGATAAATCTGATTCAGTGGACTCTGATAATTACGACAGACTTTATTATTATTATTATTATTAGTTATTAGTTATTATTATTATTATTATTATTATTATTATTATTATTATTATTAGTTATTATTATTATTATTATTATTATTATAATCCAGAAATAAACCTTATTCATATGGAACGGGCCCAGAGAGGCTATTAATCCGTTAACTCGAAATTCATGTTTCCAAAGACTATGATGTTTATTCGAAAGAAGTAACACAAGGTAATGGGGAATACAGAAAGAATAGAGTCAGCTAACAGAAAAACAGGTAAAGTAATAGAGAAATAGATTAAAATGCACTAATGATTCAAATACAAATAGTGTAATATTAGAGTATTACGCATTGCATCTTCTGAAGTTCCCAAAAAAAAAACTAAACAGGATAACAGTCAGGGAGGCTGTATGCATAACGCAGCATACATCATGTATATTCGCCTTCCCTCGTCACCCACCTCTTCTTTATATACAAATAGGAACCCATTAACATTTAAGCTCGGTTCTTTGATGTCGATTGTCCAGTCTGTAATTAAGCTTTTTGTCTCTCGTATGGGAGGATTCTAATATATTTGCAAGGATTCTTTACGTCCCGGGCTGGTATTAATTGGTATTAGTATTGGTATTAAATCTGATTCCACAAATTTTATTCAGGTGTCAGTGAGAATCATGACTTAGTTTATGGTGCTGAAAGCTAAATCATCGAGAATATTAATGATCAGGATATTTGCCCTTCGCGAGACTAAATCTGATTATGTTTAAGCAAATGATTTAATTGATTTTTTTTGGTGGCTGTATTTGGATGTCAACGTGGTCTATTTTCACAGTGTTATTTATTTAGGAACCTGTTTTCGAGTAACTGACATTTTCCGGGTGATTGTGAAAGATACATAAATCACCAGTTTCTAAGTTCTAAGTAAACGTCAGAAAATTATGAACCCAACGAATTCCGCGTAAAGCCAAACCACTCACTGAATTGCGACCTGCAAACTTTCTTCTTCTTCTTCTCCTTAAAAAAAAAAAAAAAAAAACTTCTTTCGACGCACAGAAAGCTCCTCTGGTCGACGGAAACTTCGCTATAAGGATTTGTTGAGTGACTTGTAATTTCATTCTGGTTTCTCATGTCGTAAGAGTTACAGCAGAACCGCATCTTTCTGAAAAGACTGTTTTTAATATTTTATCCGCTACATCTGAAGGCTCCCTTTCAGTGAACTGTAGGGCATTACTTAAGGTTCTTTGCAGCGTGCCTTCAACCCCTAGCTGCAACACCAATCGTTCATTTTACTGTACCTCCTCTCATATTCTCTTTCTTCCATCCTACTTCCATCCACCCTCTCCTAACAAGTTTCATGGCCCGTGGCTGGAATTTCATACAGCATTATACGCTGTACAGAAAATTCGATTGCGCCGAAGAAATCTCTGCATAATTGTTTACCGATGACCTCGGGGATATCTGCAAGAAATGAGATGTGGAATTAGACCTAATACTTGTAGTAAAAGTTCGCCTATCATTAAACGTAAAGAGAAAGTCTTCAATCTGCATTATCTTGCACACCCTGGATTGTTGTTGTTTTAGATTAAGCTGACCTTATGCCATCACGGGCCTCTTGCTCCTAGAGCAGCCCGTAACCCCAGGAACACCCTCATCTGATAAGATGGTCTTCAATCTATATTGCCACGGCTGGTCGAAGAAAGTCATTTTTTTTTTTTTTTTTTTTCGGAGAAACCATGGCAAAGGAAGCATCGGCTCCATCTTTCCCTTCTCTCTAAGAAAGAAAGAAGAAGAAGAGAAGAGGAATAAAGAAGAAGAAGAAGAAGAAGAAAGAGAAGAAGAAGAAGAAGAAGAAGAATCCTTGAACATCGGACACGTGTATGGCGTATACAGTGAGAAAGTAATGAGTTCGTAAAACGTGAAATTACTCACTCGGGTTTTCGTTCTATTTCGCCCGACGATCTCGTGAGATTAACCCAGAATTTTAAAGACTTTTCTGGCTCTTTCATCCATCGAATCTCATTCTTTTGTTAATGCTTCTTTGAAGGCTGGGTGATTAGTGAGTAATGTAATCACAGTCGAACTCCAGGATGCGTAGAACTTTGACACGTTACCCATACGCGCCAGCTCGCAGAGGAAGGCGGGGTTGTACTGGCTGGAAGGGATATTAGATTTTGTTCAGTTAACGACATTCCAATCAACATTTGCTTTGACTAAAACTGAGTTTTGATGTTATACACAATTTCTTCAGTGTTCTTTTCTAATAAACAAGTAAAATTTGCTTTTCTGTACAGCGTTTATTGTTGTATGGAACTCTCACCCAGGGTACATGAAACTTTCAGCCACAGCTCGGTGGTAACCTGTGTTGTTGGTACCTATAGCGGTGCCAGATGCATGATCATGGCTAACTTTACCCTTAAATGAAATTAAAACTATTGAGGCTAGAGGACTGCAATTTAGAATGTTTGATGACAGGAGGGTGGATGATCACATACCAATTTGCAGCCCTCTAGCCTCATCAGTTTGTAAGATGTGAGGGCGGACAGACAATCAAATAGCCATCTTGATAGTTTTGTTTTCTTTTACAGAAAAACTGAAATTAGAAGAATGTGAGTGAATTATTTTCATGTTTATGTCCGACGTTGAAAAGAGATATTTGTTCGCATCCATAAACCTCGCATCTCGAAATGAAATGGAAACAGAATTCCCAAAGGAGACATAATCCAGAGCATTAAAACGGCCCTTTTTTTCTCTTTTTTTTACATTCGTTCGTGTAACTGATCCCCAATGCACTGTAAAGTCGAGGAAGAGATATGCAAATAGACCGAGTAATTTTGACTTCCGTCGAAAAGGCAACGAAAGTAACGTAAACTAGATTTCGGAAGGCCTTACGAGTCAAATTTAATTTTCCAAGTTCTTGAACTTTGAAAAGAGCGAAGTCAACCTCTAGCCACGTTCTATCCATTACTACAATGAGTAAATAAATCATTTCTTCATTAAGAGAATTTAATTTTCTCTTACAATATTGCCAAGGTGAAAACTGCAGATAGACACAGAATGATGAAACTCCAGTAGCCTTCAGTGATTCAGTTTTCAGACAAGAGTCGTTTCTTGGCGTTTAATTCCATATGTAACGGCATTTTGATTTGAAGTAAGGTAATCTTTAAACGAACCATACGGACGTAAGCAAAGATAAATGTTAGTATTAGTTTACTAGTCATATAAAACTGTGTTTGGGATAAACACCTCGCAGTGATACGATGAAATAGCCATAACAATCTTGATACTCGTAAGATTTCTACACTAAGTTCATAGAAGCAAACTGAACGACACCATATTACATAATTTGAGCAGAGATTTGCAATGGAGATGGTCTGGATGCTATCAATATGGAAATCAAGAGCCGAGGTTTGTGCTCTTCCAAAGTTTAATGTTTCACAAAGCGACGGAAACTCACTTGTTATGGTAAAATCTTTCTGTACTTTTCGCAGAGTCAATAAACCATCTCTTCTGTTTGCTATCGTGGCATTTCTGATGCTGTGACTAGTGGGATATACTCTGTGTTGGCGTGTAATTGGGTGTGTGGGTAGGGAAAATATGGAAATAAATTTACTTTTTTCATTAGATTCTAAAAAGATGATAAGAATTACTGAATAAAGCCTCTACTGTACACTAAATTCTGGAAAGAATGACCACTGATATTTCCGTTAAGTATGTCTTTTGTTTTGAACAATGTTTATCTGCATACTTAAGTAGGTTGTTGACTTGTTTTATTATTTGTGGCCTCATGTTGCTTTCTTGTATAGGTTGTTCTCTTAAAATTGTTCAGTACCCTGAAGATGACTTTGGAATAAAAGTTGAAAGTCTTGGTACCTCCTTCTTTCATTTTCACGTGAGGATCTCTTATATATATATATATATATATATATATATATATATATATATATATGTATCCATAATATATATATATATATATATATATATATATATATATATATATATATTTACCTGATAGGTAAGTTGGGTGAAAGCAGAGTTAAGGAATAGTTTGGAAAGCTAAGTATTAGTAAGATTAATGTAAGTGTGGTTCATCCACAATTTTACTTGGGTCAGGATACAATTTGCTTACAAAGGCCTTAATATTAACATGTAATAATA
>NC_061107.1:160192-166109 GCF_015104395.2 Macrobrachium nipponense
AAGAATCTGAATCCAGAAATGGTATTCAGGTGTCAGTGAGAAATATTACTTAGTTTATGGTGCTGAAAGCTAAATCTTTGAGAATATTAGTGATCAGGATATCTGCCCTTTCGGGAGACTATATCTAATTATGTTTAAGCAAATAATTTAATTGATATTTTTAGTGGCTGTTTTCGGATGTCAACCTTGTCTATTTGCACAGTGTTATATATTTAGGAATCTGTTTTCAAGTAACTGACAGAGTCTGGGTCTTTGTGAAAGGATACATAAATAACAAGTTCTACGTTCTAAGTAAACGTCAGAAAATTATGGACTCCACAAATTCCGCGTAAAGCCAAACCACTCACTGAATTGCGACCCGCAGACTTTCTTCTTCTTAAGAGAGAAAAAAAAAAAAAACTCTTTCGACGCACAGAAAGCTCCTCTGGTCCCCGACGAAAACTTCGCTTATTGCATTTGTGAGTGACTTGTAATTTCGTTCTGGTTTCTCATGTCGTAAGAGTTCACATCAGAACCGCATCTTTCTGAAAAAACTATTTTTGAATATTTTATCCACTACATCCAAAGGTTCCCTTTCAGTCCATACTAGGGCATTACTTAAGGTTCTTTGCAGCGTGCTTTCGGCCCTTAGCTGCAATCCCAATCGTTTCTTTTACTGTACCTCCTTTCATATTCTCTTTCTTCCATACACTGTACAGAAAATTCAATTGCGCCGAGGAAATCTCGGGGCATTTCTTATTTGTTTACTAATGACTTCGAGGAAATCTGCAGAAAATGAGATGTGGAATCAGACCTAATACATGTAGTAAAAGTTCGCCTCTCATTAAATGTAATGAGACAGTCTTCGATCTGCATTATCTTGCGCACCCAGGATTGTTGTAGGTTTAGATTAAGCTGACCTTATTTCTAGCATGGGTCTCTAGCTCATAAGAGCAGCCCGTAGCCCCAGGAACACCCTCATCTGATAAGATGGTCTTCAATCTTTATTGCCACTGCTGGTCGAAGGAAGTCAGAGGTTTTTTTTTTTTTTTTTCCGAAGATACCAGCCAAAGGAAGCATCGGCTCCATCTTTCCTTCTCTCAGGAAGAAGAAGAAGAAGAAGAAGAAGAAGAAGAAGAAGAAGAAGAAGAAGAAGAAGAAGAAGAAGAATCCTTGAACATAGGACACGTGTATGGCTATACAGTGAGAAAGTAATGAGTTCGTAAAACGTGAAATTACTCAGTCGGTTTTTCGTTTTTTTCACCCGACGATCTCGTGAGATTAGTCCGGAAGGAGAAGAACTTTTTAAGACTTTTCTGGCTCTTTCATCCATCGAATCTCATTCCTTTAATGCCTCTTCTTTTGAAGACTGGATGATTTGTGGGTAATGTAATCACAGTCGAACTCCAGGATGCGTAGAACTTTGATACGTTACCGTTACCCATTCGCGCCATATTCTCGCAGAGGAAGGAGGGGTTGTGCTAGCTGGAAGGGATATTAGATTTTGTTGGAGTTAATGGCATTCCAATCAATACTTCAGTGTTTACCGGGAGCTTTGAGATCTGATTTATCTCCTCGCCATTTCTGTTCTGCTTTGATTGAAAATGAGTTTTGGTATTATACACAATGTCTTCAGTGTTCTTTGAGATCTGATTTATCTCCTTGCCATTTCTGTCCTGCTTTGATTAAAACTGAGCTCTGATGTTATACTCAATGTCTTCAGTGTTCTTTTCTAATAAACAAGTAAAATATGCTTTTCTGTACAGCGTTTATTGGTGTATGGAACTCTCACCCAGGGTACATGAAACTTTCAGCCACAGCTCGGTGGTAAACTGTGCCGTTGGTACCTGTAGCGGTGCCAGACGCATGATCAGGGCTAACTTTACCCTTAAATCAAAGGAAAACTGTTGTGGTTAGAGGACTGTAATTTAGAATGTTTGATGACTGGAGGGTGGATG
Source organism: Macrobrachium nipponense (assembly GCF_015104395.2). Taxonomy (NCBI): domain Eukaryota; kingdom Metazoa; phylum Arthropoda; class Malacostraca; order Decapoda; family Palaemonidae; genus Macrobrachium; species Macrobrachium nipponense. The sequence goes on from NC_061107.1 coordinate 162,130, forward strand.
ATCAACATACCAATTTGCAGCCCTCTAGCCTCAGCAGTTTTTAAGATGTGAGGCCAGACAGGCACTCAAATAGCCATATTAATAGTTTTCTTTTACAGAAAACTGAAATTAGAAGAATGTGAGTGAATGATTTTCATGTCTATGTCCGACGTTGAAAAGAGATATTTGTTCGCTTCCAGAAACCTTGCATCTCGAAATAAAATGGAAACAGAATTCCCAAAGGAGACATAATCCAGAGCGTTAATTTTTTTTTTTTTTTTTTTTTTTTTTACATTCGTTCACGTAACTGATCCCCAACGCACTTTAAAGTCGAGGAAGAGATATGCAAATAGACCGAGTAATTTTGACTTCCGTCGAAAAGGCAACGAAAGTAATGTAAAATAGATCTCGGAAGGCCTTTCGAGTCAAATTTAACTTTTCAAGTTCTTGAACTTTAAAAAGAGCGAAGTCAACCTCTGGCCTCGTTCTATCCATTACTACAAGGAGTAAATAAATAACTTCTTTATAAAGAGAATTTAATTTCCTCTTACAATATTGGCAAGGTCAAAACTACAGATAGATACAGAATGATAAAATTCCAGTAGTCTTCAGTGATTCAGTTTTTAGACAATAAGGAGTCATTTCTTGGCGTTTAATTCCATATGTTATGGCATTTTGATCTGAAGTAAGGTAATCTTTATACGAACCATACAGACGTAAGCAAAGATAAATGTTAGTATTAGTTTACTAGTCATATAAACCAGTGTTTGACATTAACACTTCGCAGCAGTGATACGATGGAATAGCCATAACATTCTTGATACTCGTCAGATTTCTACACCAAGTTCATAGAAGCAAACTGAACGACACCGTAATCCAAAACGTGAGCAGTGATTTGCAATGGAGAGTGTCTGGATGCTATCAATATGGAAATCAAGAATAGCCGAGGTTTGGACGCTTCCAAAGTTGCCTATGGCCGATGTTTAATGTTTCACAAAGCGACGGAAACTCGCTTGTTATGGTAAAATCTTGCTATATTTTTCGCAGAGTCAATAAGCCATCTCTGCTGTTTGCTATCGTGGCATTTCTGATGCAGTGACTGGTGGGATATGCTCTGTGTTGGCGTGTAATTGGGTGCTGTGGTAGAGAAAATATGGAAATGAATTTAATTTTTTGTTTCATTAGATTTCTAAAAAGATAACTGAGAATTTACTGAATAAAGCTTTCTTTACACTAACATCCAGAAAGAATGACTACTGATATTCTTTGATTATCATCAGTCCTCAATATAAGAGGATAATTTTATACCATACTCACGGAAACAATTAGAATCATGGATTGAAATCAGTGATGACATGCCCTTAAAAGTTATAATTCAAATATAGTCCATTAGGTGGCATCAGTTAACGGTGATCCGGTTTACAGCGTCTGTTTAGCAACGGCGCTAACCTGATTGTCGGCGCTGATCTCCGGTTAACGGCGCCATACACATACTGGAACGCATTGAGTTAGTGACATATCAAGTCCAAGAGTAATGTAGTTCTGAGCTAACTCTAAGTGAGACACAGTAGTTGCTTTTGGATGTCCAGAAGCATACCAAGAGGAAGGTTATCTCTTTTTAAAAGATATCTTACATATGTTTAATGCCATGTCGGAAGAGTATGATTCATTGTCCAGTTCCTTTACCAGAATATTTAGTTTCCTTCGTTCCACTGGCAATGGACATTCTGTTACCTGAGTCATCCTCATTTTGTTAGTTTTCCGTGAAAGCAAACTATTGAGATGGATTTGTCTGTCCGGCAGCAGTTTTTCTGTCCGCCCTCAGATCTTAAAATCCACAGAGGCTAGAGGTCTGCAGATTGGTAGGTTGATCATCCACCCTCCAATCATCATATATACCAAATTGCAACCATGTAGCCTCAGTAGTTTTATACTTATTTAACGTTAAAGGTAAGCTATAACGACAGGGCTATCCCACCGGTAGTAGGTGAAAGTCGCATTGGCCGCGGCTCGTACATATTTTTTTTACTTCTTTACTCAACGTATTTTGCACTTGTTCATTTTTCTTTCAGATGGGGTTACAATCTTTCTCACCTCTTCAACTTATGCATTACTTAATTCTCCATATCTATCACGAAAAACCCTTTATATATATAGCCTTCACACCTGGCATTTCTAAATCCTCAAAAACATGAGTTCTAATATCATTTGTAAATCCTATTGTTTCAGCATTCATTGACGACAGTGTAGAAATCGCAATTGCATTTTGTAATTCACATAGAGCTCTTTGTTGGTCGTGACAGAAATACAAACAATAATTACCTGCTGAATTTTTCAATTATAATTCTGATAGGAAAGTAATTGATTAGTTTTGATGGAGTTGAAATTAAATATTCTTGGTACGAGTCTGATTCAAATTATAGATAGCATTTATAAATTTATGATAGGAATTGATAGGCATTATAATGACTGCCAAAAGATAATGGAATCGAAATTGAATTACGAGCATATGTTTACATACATACACACACATCTTTGTATGTATGTATATATATATATATATATATATATATATATATATATATATATATATATATATAATATATATATATATATATATATATATATATATATATATATATATATAAAATGTCCACACAGGTATGTACGTATTAACACGGTTATGCCCATCGACAAATTGAATTCTCTAATTCCCAACCACATATTTAATTAGAGGGCGTAAGTGATTAATGCTGGAAAATTGTTCATGGCATTAACGTTTCTTCCATTTACACAAGCCTTGGTCGGCCATCAGCCTCTTCAGTGGAAGGCGCAGTGATTGATGGAATGAGGGAGATAATTCATCATCCGGCAATCGAGATTCAAGGAGTTATATATTTGCCTGGACTCTTAGCATTGTTTGAGCTGTCGGGATCGTCGGATAGCAGTCGTGAAAGTGTCTTGTTTCTGAACTGGGTGATTAGCCCCGTCTGACGCAGATCTTTGTCAAGTAAATTCGATAGAATTAGATGGCTGTAGGCAGGAATACGCTGAATACACGGCCGAGGTGTTGCGAAAAGCCTGCTCTTTGTCTAACAGAGAAGACAATCAGAAGACTTGGTTGGCTAGGCAGTAAAATAGTGAAAATAGCCATTCTTTCCCAAGAAAAAAAAATTCGGGAAAAAAGTTATTATAACTCCTATAAGTAACTTTTGAATTATTTTACTTTTGAACGTTATCAAGGATCTCACATTGCCTGAGAGATTCAGTAAATAGCGTCTCGTAGTAACTGACGCAATAATAATAGCAAATCATTTGCGACAGATATCAGAGAGAGAGAGAGAGAGAGAGAGAGAGAGATCATATAACAGAATTTATAATTTCTGTGTATCACGTAAAAATGCTTTTAATCTTCAGTGTTGTTACGAATCTCACAATTGAGTTGTTTACTATAAGACCATTGAATAACGCCTTCATAAGATGGCAAAATACACGTTCCCAGTTCATACAAACAACCCATACCCTGTAAATATTAGAATTACTGTTAGTATAAGAGAGGAATTTAGAAGCTTCTTTTATTTTACATAACCTTTTACTTTCGTCGTCAACTCCTGTGGAATTATTAACCGAGTCGAGATGGAGACGATGGTCCCGTTATCCAGGAGTCATTCAAAGCGAATGTTGCTTTTTAACGAAGGAAAAATAAACCAAAGAGAAGAAATGAACGCCAGCCTTACGTACCGTGACAATTTAATGATGATATTTCTTCATATTTTTACGTTTGACCCTGAGGAAGAATTCTAGGGATGGACGAGAGAAACGTCGTATTAAAGGGCCATCTTTGTGGTTATGGTAAAAAATAAACTGTAATTTGTTTTTCTTATTTTATACATCTTAGAATCAATCTTATTTATTTTCTTTTCCTTCGCCCTTTTCTGTTGATGCAATTTCCTGATTGGATTACATTTCTTTTGAACGAATGTTTACCCTTCTTCCTTTAG